>NW_015388147.1:100572-110511 GCF_001527695.2 Protobothrops mucrosquamatus
TAGATAGATAGATAGATAGATAGATAGATAGATAGATAGATAGATAGATAGATAGATAGACAGACAGACAGACAGACAGACAGACACACAAACATTAAAAATGAAATTTAGTTGCTTGCTCTCAAAGTGTACACATACATAACACACATTTAAACATACTTTATACAACATATGTATAGATAGACCTACACCCTTACATATAAGTAACATATAAATATTAATCACTGTCCATATTGAATACATAACGGAAGGAGGAAGCTTGAGAGTTCACAAGGTTAATACTGTATGGAACAAAACTGTGACTGAATCTGGATGTTCTGCTTCAGATACCACGAAGCCTCCTCCCAAAAGGTAACAAGGAAAACAGGTCGTGAAGAGGATGTGTAGTGTCCCAGACAATACTACAGACCCTGCTCAAGCAATGCTTATATGCTATGGCTTGGATGGAAAGGAGGGAACAGCCAATAATCTTTTCAGCCATCCTCACCAGTTTCTGCACCATCTTCCTGACTGAAGCAGTGATGCTTCCAAACCAGACTGTGATGCTTTATGACAGGATGCTCTCAATCGTCCCTCTGTAGAAAGTGGTAAGGGCAGGAGAAGGAAGATATGCTTTTCTCATGCAATGCAGAAAATGCAGGCACTGTTGTGCCTGCTTCACCAGTGTCTCATTGTTGACTGACCAAGCTAGCCTACTTTTTAACTGAAGGAATTTGATGCTGGTAACCATCTCCACAGGTAAATGTAGCACCCAGGGTCCCTTCCAACATTAAAAATCAAATCGAAATTATGAAGTACACAATATAAGTCATCAATATTTTTTTTTTATTTTTCTGAACTGTGCTCATTTTTTAAGTGTAGCCCCCATTCTCAAGAATCTCATGTCCCAATAGGTGCCAAGTGTTCCTATGCATTAAGCCAGGGGTAGGTAACCTTGGCTCTTTTATGACTCGTGGACTTCAACTCCCAGAATTCCTGAGCCAACTATGCTGGCTCAGGAATTCTGGGAGTTGAAGTCCATGAGTCATAAAAGAGCCAAGGTTGCCTACCCCTGCATTAAGCAACAAGGCAGCTTAAAATGTTAATTGTTTGCAATGACTCTTCTTTGCCAATAGAGGATGCTGTTAATACATAATGATAAAATGTAAGTTTCCATGCTTGCAACCTTATTAATATAATTTACTATTTTGATTTGTAATATTAAAATTATTTAATCTGTTTGTTATTTCAGCAAGTTTAGAATAAAAAGTAGTAAGAAATACAATTTTTCTTTGTATTATGTCTGCATGTAAATGTAGCCTTAACTAATCACAATGATCTTTTGATATTGTCAGGTTCTTGACATTTATTGTGATTTCCCAAAGCCAAAAACATGTATACAAAATACGAGTGTAGGGCAGAAATATATGCAGTAATATGATGGATGCTTATTAAAATTACAAAAATGCATGCTGTTGCATCTGTGAAAGTTGTATTTACCTCTATATTGCAAAACATACATACCAAATTATGTATCTCAGAAGAAAAATTGCCCCCAAATGCATAAAATTAGAGGCAGATTTTTTACTGAGAAGTGCAAATGAAATGAAAACATAGAATGAAATAAATTTAAAACTGGGTAGCTAATAAACTGAGTGAGATCAAGTTTCCAGAAGTATTCATGCCTACCCATTCCCCATATTGATTCTAGGTACCCCTGAACATGTGGAGCCGCGCAAGATGAACCACCACAGGAGATAAGCCCATCCTTCTTCCATCATCCTGTGAACCTAACCTGACCCAGTGAAATATAGTTCTAGTGTTCTTGGGCAGCTGATTCCTGGTCTGATAATAATAATAATAATAATAATAATAATAATAATAATAATAATAATAATAATAATAATAATAATAATAATAATAATAATAATAATAATAATAATAATAATAATAATAAAGTTGGAAGGGACCTTGGAGGTCATCGAGTCCAACCCCCTGCTCAGGCAGGAACCCTACACCATTTCGGACAAATGGCTGTCCAGTCTCTTCTTAAAAACTTCCAGTGTTGGAGCATTCACCGCTTCTGGAGGCAGGTGGTTCCATTGGTTAATTGTTCTAACTGTCAGGAAGTTTCTCCTTAGTTCTAGGTTGCTTCTCTCCTTGATCAGTTTCCACCCGTTGCTTCTCGTCCTGCCTTCAGGCGCTTTGGAGAATAGCTTGACTCCCTCTTCTTTGTGGCAGCTATCATATCCCCCCTCGTCCCTCTCTTCATTAAACTAGACATACCCAATTCCAGCAACCGTTCCTTATATGTTTTAGCCTCCAGTCCCCTAATCATCTTTGTTGCTCTTCTCTGTACTCTTTCTAGAGTCTCAGCTTTTGTGGGGCTGATAATTTTGCTACACTACTGATTATTCCAGGGACTGGAAATACAAGCACTCAGGTGTACTACCTTATTCGCATCATCTTTATATAAAAACATAAAAACTACAGATTAAATTATCAATCAATCTTTATTATCAATTAATATTTATTCAGGCATAGACCAACAAATAAAAAAAAAATCACAATGAATTAAAGTAAAAGAGGAAGACGTAACATTCTAAAATATTTTTAAAAATTTTGGAGGAGATACTACAGGGTCCTGCACAAACTACAGATCAATTCTTGGCTGTGGTCTGTGAAGTAAAATAAGATTGATCAGGTAGTAACCGCTTAAGAGTGGTAGAACAACCAGGTTGTTTAGTGAGGAATGGAGATAATTCCTGCGTAGAGGGAACAATATAAAATAACATGTTCCATTGCCTCAACTATTCATCCACCTCAGGGACACAAAGGGATGTTTTGAATCTTCCTTTAGTAATCGCTCTTAGAGGGAGGCATTAAATTTAGTCAAGGATAAGCCTTTCTAAATTTTGGAACCATTATGAAGCTTAGGTGTCTGGCTGGTCAGAACAAATATACAGAATAGCTCAAAAAAAAAAAATTTCTGCGTAGAACTGATGAATCTGATTGCAGCTGTAATAGCCCATTAAGATCAGCTAATGCACAGTCTTTCAGGGTGAGAGCTGCCCATGTAATGCCATAGGGTTGCAATTGAGTAAGTATTGCCAGGAAGAGTGAGAGTCATGATTAAAGGGGCCAAGTCAGCAGGGGAAAAAAGTAAGTTTGAGCTGAAAGTTTTCTACTTTAAGTAGGCCAGCTTCACGGCAAAACACCCCATTTGGAAAGAAGCAAGGTGCTTGAAAAATAGATCTCAGAAGTTTGAACTGAACTCTTTCAAGAGAAAGAAATAACCTGTAGGTGCCCCACAGCTGGGCTCAGATCTTAGCTGAGAAAACATTAGTTCCTGCAGGTACATTTGAACTCCTTTGGAGAAGTGGAAAGATTGTGAAGTCGATGCTTTTTTGTGGACTTAAGCTGATACAATGGGACTTAAAGCTGGCGTGGAATTTATGGTTGCCTGTCCCATGGAAAACAATATCCAGACATTTCAAGGTCTTAATTTGCTCTATTGAATGATTGTTTGGTGTCAGACATGTGCCTTGGTTTTGGAGTAATTAATTTCTAGATGTTTTTCTCAGCAGTGCTCAGTTACTATATAAAGTGCCCATTTCAGAAAGGTTAAATTATTTGTTTATAAAATAGTATCATAGCCTTTTTTATTGTTAAAATCCAATCTCAAATGGCTGAAAATTTTCAAGATTGCCTAAATGTGTGAGAGAACTTAGTGTTTGCATATAAGATTATATGATACATGGAGGTGAGAGCTGGATATTAAAAAAAAATGTACCGATACTATAACATAAGGCCAGACTGCATGTCCATCAATTGCCATAGATGTAGTCATTATTAAAGCTATGCGTTTCTCAAAGTCACTTTAGAACAATAACTTTAATCTGTCTGTCTGTCTGTCTGTCTGTCTGTCTGTCTGTCTCTCTCTCTCTCTCTCAAAATTTTGTGATTACCTCCTCCCCCCGCCAAAATTGGGTTAGTGCTTTTCTTTCTTAGGAGAATATATATATTTTCTGAATAGAGGCAAAGCCCTCCCTTTGGAATGGATTCTATGAAGTTTTATTTGGAAGGACCTCCTGAACACATGGAATAATAAATATTTTTGTATAAAAGATTCATTTTCAGAGTGGCGAATATGTGGTTAAGTACAAACATCAGTAATGCTCATAAAGGTAATGAGATCCTATGTTTATGCAAATGATAATTTTACATTTTGTCCAATTGAAATGAGAAAAAATGTTCTAGGAGATTAGAAACATTTATAGGAACATTTAAGAATGACTGGCTGGCTAGTTTCAATATATATTTCAATAAATTAATGTATTTCAAAGTTGACATATCTGTCAAAATCTAAATGTAGTATTTTGCAAATTACCATGTTGGTAAGATTTAAAAAAAGAATCCTAAGAATTTTCATGGGGACTGAGACTCAATTATACAAAGTTTGGCTGCTCTGTATTTTCAAGCCAGGTTGCTACATCATCTCGGTATTGTTTTAGCCATTCGATGTTGCTCTTTGTAGTTTCCAAAGCTTGCTTTCTTGAGGCTTCCCCTGCGCCAGCATCAGGATATCTCTCAAAGAAATTTTCCATCTTAAGAAGATAAAACATGTGCAAATATTAATGACATAGAACTGGTTTCTCAGAAGACTAAACACTTTCGTGTATCTCCAGTTTGCAGAATTTTTCATATATCTACAAGTCAGTATTTAATTATCAAATATACTTTGTAAACAGGTTTTGAGCTCTGATATACCTGGTTGGGTTGTTATGCATCTAGTCTAATTCTATACGTTGGATTTGGAATGAAGCCAGAATTCTGAAGATCAGAGTAATTCAAAACAGGTTATAATTTACATGATATAGAGCAGTGGTGGCAAACCTATGGCACGGGTGCCAGAGGCGGCACTCAGAGCCCTCTCTGTGGGCACGCGCATCATCGCCCCAGTCCTAGGCCTTCAGCTGGGTTTTATAAAACCTTTTCGCTTTAGGCCTCCGCCGCTGTGTGCAACAATAACAAAAAAAAGGTTCAATCAGTCAATTTCAACTTCTCATGGGAAAAAAAAAGTTCTTGCAAAGTTGGAATTGATTGATTGAACTTTTTAGTCCCACCCAGTCTGCCGTTACCACTGCAGTCATGCCCACCCAATTGGCCACACCTACCCAATGGGCACACCCACCCAATGGGCCACACCCACCCAGCACTTGACGATGCATAAGTGGGTTTGGGGTTGCAGTTTGGGCACTCGGTCTCTAAAAGGTTCGCCATCACTGATATAGAGTGAACAATTTTATCACGCCTCATTTTGATTTTAAACTCCTGATTTGTTGTACTAGAATTTTGGTCTCACGGTCGTCATGGTAAAATGTTCTGGTTGAAAGAAATACCATGATTGGGAGAAGGAGGAGACTGCATTTACTGACCAACAAGTATAGCCTTAACTCAAAGTGACCCTTCTAATCACTCTGGTTTAAGTGACTCATGTCAACATATCAGCAGAAATCTGGAGAATTCCTGAAGCCAAAGACAGCTTCTGTTTTACTATCCACACCACCTGATTTTTACTAGACTTTCACCCTTACACATTGTTTGGCAGTGTTTGATCTGTTGTCTTAACTAGCTGATAGGAAAAGACCAATGAGCCAATCTTTTAGATTTCTGATGATTTTGATGCAAAAGGTGTGCATTATCAAAGGTTACCATCATTAACTCCTCTTTTTACAGTCTGCCATCTAGCTGTTTTAATTTTTTCAAAGATGTTCTTCACGAAAGTGTCGTTTTTTCTGCAAAATCATTTGCCCCCAAAGCAAGGACCTTATAGAACTTTTTTTAAGTAGCAAAACTTGAAAGTCCTTGAATTGATTTCTAAATTTGGCATGACTCATCTCATTGTAGTGGTCTAGCTTGTCTATAATTTATATTTTGTTCTGATTCTTTTTTTTTATGATAATGTGTTTGAACCAGGAAATGTCCCAGAGCAGATAGACCATTCACAGACTATTCAAGTTTACATCAATGGTGACACATTTCATGTTACATTATTAGGGAAGGGCTAACTATGCATTCTGCAAGCATTCTTGGTTATAACTTCCCATATTTCTTTTCTTCCTTAAGAACAATGAGTGAGTTGCTTGGTTTGGATTGTGATAGTATTGGGATATGTATAGGTCCAACTCTTTGTTTCCATATACAGCTTCAATCTAAATTACTCCTAACCTTAAACTGAGTCATACCACTTTTAGAAACTATTTACAGGAGAACTAGAAAGAGTGGAAAAGAACAAGACCTTCTGACAATTGGGGAAAACAAACAGATACATGAGCTAGGTGACCATATAAGACCTGTGAATAAACACATTTAGGATGGATTAGGAAACTTTATTGCCAGCAAGGACTGCAATTTCTTATTTCTTTTTTATTAACTTTTGAGGGCTGCAACAAACTTGAGGCTTGGGGCTGGATATGAATTTTCCCCTTGATTTGTTATTGTTTTAGTTTACTTTGTTTTGTTTTGTGGAGGGAGGGGGTTATAGTTGATTGACTTATATTGTAGAGGCAGTCCTTTGGGGAACTGTGGCCTTCTGTGCTAGCTTTGAGCTGAAATGTACTACTGTATGTATTGTACTGTAGTATTTAGTGTGCCATCAAAAAGTGATAGGAGCAATATTCCTATTAGATTTCCATTCCCATGTTCATGTTCTGGTTTTATCATTTTAGTTAATGCTTACATACATGCCCATTAAAACTGCTTTTGAAGTGCCAGGAGAATATACAGGCCCCCAAAGACTATAACATCAAAACTAGGCAAATTTGTATTGGTTGCCTAGTGCCACAATCAAGAAATCTCTCTCCCCTATCAACATCCATTTCATTAAATAGGTGCACCTAGAAGAGGAAATGGGGAAGAGTATCTTGGCATTTTTCATATCAAGAAAATTGGACAGCTGAGCAGTAGATAACCAGGTTGTGTCCTTACCTGCCAAAGCTGGAGCTCTGTGTTAAATGTTCCTGATATTCTTGATATTAGGCGTCCAAGGTTTCTATCGTTAAGAGTGTATCTGTGAAAAAAACCACATTCATATTTATGTATGCTAAACATGGTGGCTACTACATATTGGTTTTCAAGATAAAATAATGGAAATAGAATCACCATCATCATCATCATCTCTACAGCTAATGGCCACTTGATAGGGATTGAACCTAATTGGGATCCTATACGCTCAAGGAAATAGACACATTAATTTCCCATCCCTATGTTCCTGACTATGTAGGAAATTGAAACTGATTCCTTCCTCAGAGTAATCTGTCAGCAAAACAATGTCATGCTTACTCTTTGTGTTGATTGGAGAGAACCTGCTATTAAACAAGCCTCCCTGGAGTTCCATAACCTAGCACAGGACATTCCAGAAGACATTTTGTCAAGCCTCAAAATTTGAAGGCAGCCCTGGTACTTGTTCAGGCAGACTTTAAATGCTATGAAGTAAATCTTAGTAAAACTATCAGCATTGTCTAGATCAGGGGTAGGCAACCTTGGCTCTTTTATGACTGGTGGACTTCAACTCCCAGAATTCCTGAGCCAGCCATGCTGGCTCAGGAATTCTGGGAGGTTGCCTACCCCTGCTCTAGATACAAACTAGCTCTTGGCTTGATCCTGCTTTGATTGACCTTTTCTGTCCTTTGTTTCAATTCACATTTCACATTTCACATTTCTATAGACCATCAAAGCAGGAGAGTCCAGAGGCTATTCCAATCACAGAAATAAGCATATTCTTTTTTTTTAACCCAGAATCTGAATAGGGGACATATGACCTATGGACATGTTCAATTCCCTTTTCCAGCATGGCTCACCAGCAATATCAGGCCCTGGAGATTTGAGACTCTTCCAGCTTCATCTGCAGGCATGCATTTGGTTCTTGCTCATGTGATGTGACAAGGGGTACCAAATGTCTTGAGAAAGTGCTGCATAAATATTATTTCTAAATTTATTATGCAAACAACAATCTAAAGGTGTGCTGTTTTCATAAAACAGAAAACAACAGCAAGAAGGAAACTTATCTTCCAGCTTTGATAGCACTTGGAGATGTTAAAATTCAATATTCTTATATTTAGGTGCTTTTTTCCCCAACAAAAATCAAGGTGGCTTCATAAAGAGAATGAACTGTCTAGGGACCCAGCACTTACCGTTTGACCAAATACTCCCAGTTGAGGCGTACCCAGTCCCAAGCCATTGTTTTGCCATAGCTATTAAAGGAGATGTATCTCAAGACAGTGAACACATCTTGACTTCTTATGAGAGTTGTATTTTTGATGCAATGTAGGAATCTAGAAACAAAACAAGCAATTATATCTGATGATTAGCACTTCTTTAGGATTGCATAGAAAATGAGATTTAAACTGCTTTTCTCAACCTAATTTACATGAAATAAGAAACCTAAAAAAACCTTGGAATTCTCCAGACATCAATCAAGAAAGATGAAAGGAGCATGTTGAGTACGAAGCTTTAGATTAGACCTCGATAGATTTCTGAATTAAATATGGCATTGGCTATGATTCAGGCACTGTCTAAGTCACTTGGGCTTCTTGGTTACTTGAACAAAGCACATCTAGCACTCCCTTTCAGTTCCAGTTTGCAAGATTGGTAGGTCAGATTAGCTTATGGTGCTTTGGGGAAGTTGTCCATTATTTTGCTTGTGAATTAAAGAATTCCCTGATCAATTTCAAGGAACTTTGCAGTTCATGGGCAGCAAAACACAGTCGTTGAAAACTACTGCTTTAGACAACCCTGTGTATATGAAACCATAGCCCATGGCCCCGGTGTAAACATTAGTGAAAGGATGTTAGAAAGATAGCATCATATCTATTGGGAAATTAATCACTGATTCTTTTAAGAACCACTTGCTTCCTGCTTTAATGCCTACTAATGCCTACTAAGAATGCTCAGAACCTCTGCTTCATGTTCCTCCACCAATCCTTTTTTGTTGTTTTGAGAACCAGGATTTAAGAACAGCAAATGAATACTTCTAATATAGAAAGTTAAAGATAATTTCAAGAAACCTGTTCAGCAGAGTTATGTTTTTCACTGATGCCAGGCCGTAGAGTAGCTTCTCCTTTTCTTGAGCTAATGTTGCAGTTCTGTATTTCTCAAACATATAATTCCAGGCTTGCTCATCACCTGAGTTCTGCATCCCAAAACGGTACACCAGGAGACGAAGATTTACATCTAGACTAACATGGAAGAGAATGATATTATTAGCGAAAGAGGCCTATCTTCCATTTCACTTTGCCTTTGGACACCTTCTGCATCTGCACCTAAACATGCATAGTCACCTTATTCCACTCGTCCAATTCTTAAACAACAAAAAGGCATTCCCCAAAGCTTCTGGGTCCTCCATATTGCATGCAAATTCCAAAACAGTTGTACGAAGGAGACTGGAGAAGAGGACAAAGGAAAACTATGTTTTATTTGCTTGAAATATGCTGTAGTTTACATATTAAACTATACATATGTATACATATTAAACCTACACACATTCAAGCCTCAAGCAGCCATGCTATGGGACACATGGCAATCCATTTCTGAAAACGAGGGGGGTCTGAAAAGCGGGGGTGGAGTATAAGATAGGAATTGTTGTAGGAGGGGGGGAAAAAGACCACATGGTTTTTGTTCCACGAGATATTTTAAACAATACTTATAGAAGCTTTCCTCAGGAATTCAAACTAATTATTTGTTCTACAGGAGTTCTAAAGGGAAGGTATGTTCACTTCAGATTGAATATAAATAGATCAGCTTATGGAGTCCAGGGCCAGAATAAAACAAGATCCAAGCTTATATTGTGGGACATAGTCCTATTCAAGTAAACAAAAAGTCAGTTCCCATTTACAGATCTGGTCATCTGAAGGTCAAGACAAGAAAGAAACAGAAGTAGAAGCCAATAGAGGCACTCCA
>NW_015388148.1:0-7699 GCF_001527695.2 Protobothrops mucrosquamatus
GTGCAGAAAACAGATGGCAAGCTGCCATTAAAGTGTGTGTATGTTTAATGTTTCCACCTTCGGGCTTATCGCTTCATATTATAATTCCAAGTTTGCATTAAACATCTGCCTTTTAGTAATTTGTCTCATTTTTTTTAATATCAATTATTACCTTTCTAACTAATTTTGGTATCAACCATTAAAGTCCATTTGACACCTGAATGATAACGTTTCAGGACTGAATTAATTCGGCTCTATGACTCAGCATCTGCCACTTCCTAAGTGAGGAAGGGAAAACTCACCACTGTATGTGAACCAAAAGGATGGTTCTTAGAGTCTTGGCTAATAGTTCTTGATAATCTTTCAAAAACAACATCCCTTGTTTTATTGGTCCGTAATATGTGGTTTTATTTAGTTTACTTCTCCCCTCAAAAGTCAATTGCTCAATTTGTTCAGACTCCAGTGGGCTGCAGAAAGACTTTTGGCCAGAACAGCCCTTTCAAATTTGTCATAGTGTTATGTTGTGCACCTGAGGAAATTAGGAATTGTGCTTTCAAGATGTGGTTGATTATGTGCCATAGAGTTGCTTTGGACACCTAGTGACCGCTTAGATCAGGGGTCTTCAGACTTGGCTCTTTTATGACATGTGGACTTCAACTCCCAGAATTCCTCAGCCAGATTGCCTGGCTGAGGAATTCTGGGAGTTGAAGTCCACAAGTCATAAAAGAGCCAAGTTTGAAGACCCCTGGCTTAAATACATTTTTCTTCAAGATGATCAATCCCTAACCTGGTTTTTCAAGTCTTCCAGCTTCACCATTGTAACGGAGTCCATCCACTTTGCTGCTGGTCATCCTATTCTCTTTCCTTCTACCTTTCCCAACATTAAAACATTCTAGGTCTTCACATAATGTGCCTGAAGTAAGATAATTTGAGCCTGGTCAGTTATGCCTCATTCCTTGACACTGGGTTGACTTGTTTGATGATCCATTTGTTTGTTTTCTTGTTTATGCAAGGTATTCTCAGGAGTTTTGTCCAACACTAAAGTTCAAAACTACAGTACTGTACTCTTCTTATCCTGCTTCAATTTGTATTCACATCTCAAGGAAACATGCTGATTTCTGGACTTCTGACTATGAATCAGGCTTCTTGTAGCAGCATTGACACACGTTCCTCCTGTTCTTGAGCCTATGTCTATGAAAACGAATATCAGGAGAAGCAGCCCTGTCCCTTAGCAACGAGGGTGAGCATCTTGTTCTCCTTACAGACTTAATAGGATACACTTCCAGGAAATGTTATTGGTGGATTTTCCACCTTCTGTCTAGAAAGTGTCATTTATCTGCAGGAAAAACAACCACCCCATTCTCTCTTCAAAGAAGTACAACTGGTGCCCCAACTAGCATCATTTCAACACTAGTTGAGACTTTTCTGTTTGCCCAGACTTTTTCATTCTGTTTGTGAATTATATTTTAATTCCTTATTTTTTGACTGACTACCTTGTTTCTACCTAGTTTGCACTTATTTTTTCATGTAGTGGATTTCATTCTATATATTTTAATTCAATTTTTATCTTTCAGTGTCTTCTGCTGTAAACTTGCCAGAGAGCTTTGACTATTGGGCAGTTTAGATGATTTAATAAATTAATGAACTAAATATAACAGCCCTCGGCAATTGGCAAAATATTAAAAGGGTAGCTCTGTCCTCAAGAAGGTAGACTTGCTTTGAGCTGAACCATTCAGAATTCAGGGGATAGCTTAAAGTGCACCAGTTAGGAAACCCTGTGAACATTTTAAAAATATATTTTAAATATTCCAAACAATGGGGCAATATTCACTACAGGCGTCATCGGTCATGAGTCCCTTCAAGAAATCTAAATTCAGCCCACCTTGAATTCTGTTGACTCTTGTCTACTGTGAATTTGCTTGGGCCACTAGCAATTCAGATTCTTGTAGAGAGCTTAAATTTGCAAAAAATCTTTCTATCCATTTGAACTGCCTGGATCTCCTGATTTCCCTGGTGTGTGACAGTTTCTTAGCACAGGGGTTCCCAACCCCAATCTGGGGACCAGCTCCAGGGCACAGCTTGCAAGAAACCGGGCCACGCAGACAAGCAAAGCCGCATCCGTGGGATGCAGGCAGCACGTGAAACCACACCCCCTCTGGTCCGTGGAAAAGCCTCTCTCCAAGGAAGTGGTCCCTGGTGCCCAAAAGGTTGGGGGCCACTGTGTTAGTATACAAGTAGTCCTCAACTTACAACCATTTGTTTAGCTAGTTTAAATTTACAATGGCACTTTAAAAAGCAACTTATGACCATTTGTCACACTTAACAACTGTTACAGAATCCCATGTTCACGTGATCAAAATTCAGGCCCTTGGCAACGAGCATGTACTTATGACTATTGCAGTGTTCCAGGGTCATGTGATCTCCGTTGGGTCATGTGATCTTCCCAGCTGTCTTCTGACGGGCAAAGTCAATGGGGGGAGCCAGATTTGCTTAATGACCACATGATTCACTGAACGACTGTGACAAAAAGATCATAAGATGGGGCAAAACTCACTTAACAACAGAAATTTTGGGCTCAATTGCGGCCATACGTTCAGGACTACCTGTAGTCTATAAACATGAAATGGATTAAACAAAGATTTACCGCTCAGCATCTGTTTTTCCTATTTTTGTGCTTTGTCATCTCTGCAGTGTCTTTGGGAAAGTGATAAATATACACTTAAAATAAATGTACAACACATATTGCATTAGAAACAAAGGATTAGCATGAGAAAATGCAACCTTATATTAAAATAAATGAAAAAAAAAGCTTCAAATGACAGGGATAAATGGAGAAAAGTTTCAGGACTAAGTAGGAGATTCATCTGAAAAATGTTGGGCCATTTAAGGCTTTGATGGTTTAAAACAGCATTTATGCTCCAGAAAACTAGGAAACAGCTCCTTGTTAATGTAAGAGTATATATGTTTTTTTTCTAGCAATTTCTTTTTTGCTGCCTTTTCTACTGAGGCATTTTAATCTAACAATAGAAATATTTTATTAATCAAAATTCTTAGTATTGGTGGCAGTAAGGGTACTTTTTATTTATTTCAGATTTGTACCCAATGTTTTTTTAAAATTTGGTTTACCATAATTCTTCCAATTGTGCAGCTGTCAGCTAATATAAATACTTCAAGCAAACTAATTTACATTCAAGGCAGGTTAGCAACCTACAGTTTCTAAGTACTTGTAGAAGAGATTCCTACATGCAGCTTAATCTTGGTGTCAGTAGAACATACATAAAGATAATTGAATTATTAATCTCCAAGCAGGGAATAGCTGGCCTGTTTTTTATATATATATATATATATACAGGGCTTTTTTTTGTCATAGAACTCTCAGAACGGAGTTCCGGCACCTTTTTTGGATGGAACCTTGTAGGGTAGGCAAGGCGGGTTGTATGACATGTGTGAGTTCCGGCACCTTTTTTTTCTGTATGTATGTATGTATGTATGTATGTATGTATGTATGTATGTATATGTATATATATGTATGTGTATGTATGTATGTACTGCTCAAAAAAATAAAGGGAACACATCCTATAGGATTTCTTATAGGATGTGTTCCCTTTATTTTTTTGAGCAGTATATATATATACACATACCATACTTAAGGCTACACTCCTACACAATCCTTACTATGCTTTGTAGTAAGTTCAATTGAATTTAGTGGGACTTGTTGCTGGACAAGATTGCACAGCCTAAATTGCATTCTTCCCACAACAACCTCATTTCCAGCAACTATGCAATAATCTCACTGTGTTCTATCTTTATAGGTAGTGTTCCTGTTAATACTAATTCAAAGGAATCATCTGTAAAATTGTGGGCCGATAATGTAACACCTTTGATTAACACTCTTTCTTTCTCGTACATAGTCACACCCTAGTGAGTTATTTCAGGAGGTGAAAATATCTCTGTAAAAACAGCAGTCAGATATCTCTAGTTCTTCAGTTATCATTCATCACGATCAAAAGTGTGTAATCCACAGCTCCAATTCTAACTAAGAAATCTGAATGATATACGAGCAACCATTCACTTCTTCAGAAAAATTACATTTTTAAAAAATTAAGGAGTTATGCTGCTTATTCACATGACCTCTTGAGACCCACTTGATTTAGACAGATTTATTTTCTCCTTACTGAGTCCAAGATGATTTGAGTTGGTAAAATCATCAAAAGACAGACATGTGAGAACTATAGAAATTCATAGGTCTTGCATTTCCATAAAGTTTAAAGATATTGAAGCCCTTATTATGGCTTTGAGAGGGTAATAGGTTTAATCTAACATAATAATGCAGAAAGGTCAATTCATGAATATGCAATAATAAGTGAGAGTATTAACAGCCTAAGGAAGCTTAGAGGACTGAACCCAAACAGAAATGTTAATTTCCTTATTGACAGAGGTTCAAATAAGCTTTGTGTTTATCTTAAGACACATTCCTCTTTTTTTCCTGGATATCTAATTGTCTTTTTATTTTCAGATAGAAAAAAATACAATCTCCACAGGTGGCACTTCTTCACTGACTTTCTCTGACTTGTGCCAGCTCTATAAGGTAAGTCATACTAAGAAACCAGTGCTACATAGATCAGAACTACTTTTATTGTGTCAGAATCTTGCAAGTCTGAATGTGCTTTCCCCTCCCTCAGTTTATCTTCCTGTGAATTTAGGAAGGGCTTGTCAGAGATATTTCCTTAAGTTCCTTTTTTGGTGTGCTCAAGCCCCTCTTATCTGACCTTGCCTTGCCAGCAGCTCTTCCTCCTGATTTCAAGGCCATTCCCCTTGCCCTCCACACCTTGTTAGTACTTAGACAGGACTCGTCTAGGACTATAGCGTAGAAAGAGATTGAAAGAAAAAAAGATATCTTAGAAGAAGACAATGGCCAATCACTTCTAGATTGTGCCCTGGAAATTATGGGGATTTGGCCATGAAGTCACAAGGATCATTCAAGGCAGAGGTTTACCTCTTATTTAAGCAATGAAGTCACAAGGATCATTCAAGGCAGAGGGTTACCTCTTATTTAAGCAAAAGCTAAGTGGAAGGAACCAGACAAAATATGCAGCACCCTCATTGTAGGAAAAAAACCACTTATGAATAAAAATGCTTTACTTCTTACTCAGCTTGCATGTTGTGTGTGCATGTGTGTACATTTCTTTGCAAAATGTCTTTTCTTCTTTCTTGCACATAACATTCACGAGGAAGAACTCAATTCTATTTGTTTGGAACAGGGGTGTCACACTCAATTTCATTGAGGGCCGCATCAGCATTGCGATTGCCCTTGGGGGGGCCGGTGGGTGTGGCCAGGTTGAGTGTGGCCTACTGGGTGGGCGTGGATGGAGTGGGTGCGGCCTACTGGAGTGGGTGCGGCCTACTGGGTGGGCATGGCCAGCTCTACATCGTTCGTGTCAAGGGTGCCTGTGGGGGCCTGGGCAGATCTGTGGGGGCCTGGGCAGATCTGTGGGGGCCTGGGCAGACCTGTGGGGGCCTGGGCAGATCTGTGGAGTGGGACAGATCTGAGGGTCTCTGGCAGAAGAGGTGGGACCAGGGCAAGTGCCAAGGCATGGTCCACTGGAGGAGCCTCACTGTTCCTCTCAGGCCATGTGGGGGGGAGGGCTGGATGATGGTGAGGGCTGCCCAGAGCCCTGGGCAGCAGAGGTCAAATGCCCAGCCTGGTCCTTGAGCACCTGCGGCACCAAGCCATTTCCAGACGGCCTTGTGGAGCTAAGACTGAATACGTTTCAGCATAGATGGCCACTACAAAATTGTACATTGGATCCCGAGCAGCCTGGGCCAGGGCAAGGCAGCGGAGGCCGTTCCCTCACTGTTTCCAGGATGGCTTCGCGGGCCACATGAAACGGCTTCGCGGGCCGCATTCGGCCCCCGGCCCTTGTGTTTGACATGTCTGATTTAGAAAGAGGACAAGTTAAGAAAAACACAATGAAGGCATATACAATTATGTATTGTATACGGAAATTGTGAACAGAAAAAGAAGTTTTCCTTTTTTTCCACAATGTTAGAACTTAGGGGAGGGGGATTGGTTCATTTCTATTAGGTGCAGAAAGATTCAAGATTGACCAAAGGAATTACTTCCATATACAATACCTGGTTAATCTACTTGGAATAAGGTGGGGTGATGGCTACCAATTTAGATATTTTTAAAATGAAATCAGAGAGGATCAGTTACACATTTACCTTACCTGTAGAGCACCCTAATCAGTTAAAACTTTGGATAATGAAATACAAAGCAAAAATAATACAGAAAAAAATAACAGTGTCAAATTAATTTTAAAAATACCATTTGCGCACATATATAGCACCTAGAATAGACACCCAAAATCAATTGTAGCAACGGGTCAGTGGAAATGTACTGGCAAAATAGCTTGCAAAATGCAAAAAGAGATGGAATCAGGGTAAGATGTCCCAGAGCTTGGGCATCTCCATGAAAATGACCAGCTATTTAGCTCACACAGGAAAAATCACTTTGGCCAAAGTGGTGTCAGATGCATACTGTTGCGGCACAATAGAAAGCTTTATAGGCAATGTTTTGAATTAAGCCTGGAAGCTATAGATCACCAGGACAGCAACTTTAAAACGGGCGTTATTCTGCAGTGGTGCAATTGTCTTGCCTGCAGCATGAGGCCCACATTGTGTACCAGCTTTCCAAGGCAGTCCCCTGTGCAGCCCCTACACAATATATTACTATAGTCCAGTTGCCTGGTGAAACAAATGCAAGTTCCTATTTCCAAGCATCATGACCTGGGTAGGCTCGGAGCTGGTGCATCAGCTGAACGTGAGGAAAGGCCCTCTGACTGCTTCCACCTGTGGTTTCAGCAGAAGCCATGAGCACAGGTGGAGTTGAAAACCCTATCCAGAGCAACTATAGGGACTGATTACTGGATGTTTTATTGACTGAATTTTCCAGATCTAATCCCTAAAAGCCTCAAGACACCAATTCAGGCTTTCCATAACATCTCCAGCTCAGCCTATATTGACATAATGTGTATTTCAATATCAATTCACTCCAAGCCAATAGGTGACCTCTACCAACAGCTTAATATAGAGATTAAATAATAGGGGAGAGCACTGAGTCCTGTATTATATCAGAGTAGAGCAATTAAGGAACACTGGCTGAGGAATTCTGGGAGTTGAAGTCCATAAGTCATAAAAGGGCCAAGTTTGAAGACCCCTGACCTAGACCTAAGGTCTCAAAGTTCCTACAACAGAGAAGCTGATACTCTCACTGGTAAACCAGACCAGGAAATCAACTCACAAAAAGTCTAATATTGTATTTGTTAAGATTGAGTATAGTAACATAATCTCGCATGTCTCACTGTGTTGCACCTCCTTCTCCTTTTGATACTACGATATAGTGAATCAAGGCAGCGTCTGTATGAGTCATTTCCAGATATTTCATTTCTTAAGACTTAAAAAATGTTTAAGCCCCCTTTGCTCATTCTCAAGGGATAAAGCCACTACATAAAGGAGGACAAATAAAAAGGCTTCTCTTGGATTTTCAGCACCAACTATGGCTCCAAAAAGGTTTTATATACACCAATATATTTTATATACAACCACAAAAACCCTACCTTTATTGGAATTAATTCAGGTAAAGATGCTGTTCTTACAATATTGTACGATCTCTTAAACTCTCCTTACTGTGGTTTTGCCAAGGGGTATCACACTAACA
>NW_015388148.1:8482-11497 GCF_001527695.2 Protobothrops mucrosquamatus
TTTAGCTGTTCTGTAGCTCTTCCCTTCAGGGGACCAGATACACAACATGGGGCTTTTGATGAGGTTTTGATGTCCTCACCATAGACTAGCTATACTGAATCATCTTTAAATTAAAATTAGCTTGTTGAGAGCTCATTGATTGGGTCAGCTGCCTGAGCCCTTCCTGATGTACCACCACACCCCATTGACCCAATTAAACGTGTTATAAGAGCAGAACCAAGCACTGCTCTTACATAAGCCCAATTCATATGGCAACATTATACGCCAGAAGAGTTTGCCCTGCAGAGAAGCAAGAATTAAGAAAGAGAATAGTGTTATATAGCCAAGGTAGAGAGCAAAGGAAAAATCTGTTCTACATAGATGGTTGGGAGATGGTCATTCAAAGGTCCTAGACCAGGGGTAGGGAACCTTGGCTCTTTTATGACTCGTGGACTTCAACTCCTAGAATTGGGAGTTGAAATCCACGAGTCATAAAAGAGCCAAGGTTGCCTACCCCTGGCCTAGACAATGCTTAGGAGCTATGGATTAGGGGTTCAAATGTTGCAGAATTCTGCTTCCACCTCTACTCCCTGATCTGACAGACAATCCAGAGTCTATATTCTCATTTGCTAGCGTCTCCTTCTCCTCTCTAACAGAGGACATAACTGGGTGGACATGCCATTGAGGCAGCTGCTTCTTTCTGCCTAACAGCAGCACCAAGTCTGAGCTTGATTAGTTCTGATTTTCAAGAGAGTCCGGGGCTCCCACACTTTGGGATACGTGCAAGAGGGAGACAGATGCCAGGGACCAAACCGTACGCATCTTTGAGGTTAGGGGAGAATGGGTAGAATCGTACCAATTCACTGCCCTCTTGAGATGGACTTCACCACATCAGCAGGTCTTGAGATGGACTTCACCACATCAGCAGGTCTTCCTTTACCAAGAAGAGGACATTTAGCTGGATACAGCGTGGTGACTTCAGTAAGATAGTTTTCAATCCTGGACATAATACAGTTTAGAAGAGAATATTTGTAGCTCAAGGTTGAACTCTGGAGTCTTTGGTGCTCCCTCAGCTCAGTTGTTTTCTTCCAAATATTTCATTATCCTGCTAGGTAACATCATCCCTGATTATGTTACCTAGCTGAGTAATGAAACATCTGCAAGAAAACAACCACGTTCAGACAGCACCAATGAGCCTCTTTAAAATGCTTTGGGAAGCAGCGCCTTAACAGTATTCCGCATTATGTCATGGATTTCCCCAGACAGGAAGCTAACTCTGATACAGTTGAATCCTGCTGAGAAGAGTCTCGACTTCTAATTGGTGCATGAAAGACACGGATTATTCTCCTTGAAGTATTTTTTTCTCCATCACGACCCAGGACCAAATCTTTTTGTTCAGCCTGGCAGATGAAATGTACAAGATAGCATTTGCAGGAGTACTGGCTGCCTATGCCCACATGGACGCATGCCTAGGCTTTCTTACTACATGCCTGAAGCAGACTAGAGTACAGTGCCTTAGCTTGTTACGGGTAAATATTTGATGTTTTTCTGAGAAACAGGCACCACAGTTATGAAAAACGGAGACAGGCCACCACAGCAAGCTTTCAGGAAGGAGACAGCATGGGATGACAGCGATCTAATAAGTAATGAGGCGCAAAGATATTCCTTTTCCTATTTGAATTCTAGGATGCATTACTTAGATGGACTAGTTTTACTTCCTCAGCAAAACGTGTGTCATTTATTTGTAATAAAGCCTTGTTTTGCTTACAGAATAGATGAAAATATTGCTAGAGAAATGTCAGAGCTCGCTTTGTGTTATTTTTGCTCCTTTCAAAGGGAATTCTAAATGTTCTTATGTTTTGAGCTATGCCATCATACATCATACATGTCATCTATCAGACAGAAATGAAAGAAATATGTTTTGGGAACTCCTATAACTCAGGGAAGATTCTGGGAGGAAAGATGGCAGAATGAGAAGACTAAATAAACAGCAGGGCAGGCAGCATCTACCTTTAAATATTATGTCCCGGGATGCCTAGGCTCAAAGAGTATTATTTTAGTAGCAAGCATTTCGGTTGTCTTCTCTCGTCAGAAAGCAGTGCAATTAATGTCATTCTTGCTTGTTCCTTCCAGACTTCCTGGGAAATTCCCAGCAACTTCAGCAGAATCATCTCTGCTCTTTACATTTGCGATTCTTTTTAAAGAGATACAACTTTCAAATTGTTGAAAGTTAGATCAGAGGAGACACAGTCTATGTGCATTCAATCTCCTCTTGGTAGGAATATTTTCCAATCTTTTTGTGTTCTGATTGAGAAAAAGGGCTAGAAGGCAATAATCAGTAACGTTGAATCTGGTTTGCTAAGAGAACACCAGTCCTCAAATCCTCCTCCCTCCCTCCCTCCCTCCCTCTTTCTCTTTCTTTCTTTCTTTCTTTCTTTCTTTCTTTCTTTCTTTCTTTCTTTCTTTCTTTCTTTCTTTCTTTCTTTCTCTTTCTTTCTTTCTTTTTCTTTCTTTCTTTCTTTTTCTTTCTTTTTCTTTCCTTTCTTTCTCCCCCCCTCCCTTCTCCCCCTCCCTGACTCCATGATGACCCTGGATGGCTTACAAATAAAAAAGAACAGCCTAATGAGATATGAGTAACAAGCCACCCTGGCTGCCTGGAACAATACGCCCACCCATTCAGCACACATAACAAAAGGCGGCCCCTTGACTACCCTATCAGAAGGCCTGGGACAAAAATCACATTTTTAATAGTTTCCTAAATATTACATAAGTGGAAGCTGCATGAACCTTTGGGGAAATGTGATTTCAGAGAGCAGATGGCAGAACAGAGAAAGCTCATTTATTTATTTATTTTATTTATTTATATTTAAACTTCTATGCCGCCCTTCTCCCCAGAGGGACTCAGGGCGGCTCACAGCATGTTAAAAAACAACACAAAAAAACATTTCCCCTATAAAACCAATTAAAAAGCAAATATATTAATAGCTGTGTCATATTTAAAATCTTTGAAAATTTTTAAAAATTATTCCCTATTTA
>NW_015388148.1:13526-29998 GCF_001527695.2 Protobothrops mucrosquamatus
AGAGGGGAGAGGAAAGGGAAAGGAAAGAGAGAGAGAGAGAGAAAGAGGAAAGAGAGGGAGAGGAAAGAGGCATAAAATAATTCATTTGCATTTAATTGTAATGGTTCAAAGAATGTTCGGAAAAATGTTCGGCCCTCCAGCACGTTCACTTCATCCAATCTGGCCCTCTTTGAAAAAAGTTTGGACACCCCTGGTCTATGTGCATTCAATCTCCTCTTGGTAGGAATATTTTCCAATCTTTTTGTGTTCTGATTGAGAAAAAGGGCTAGAAGGCAATAATCAGTAACGTTGAATCTGGTTTGCTAAGAGAACACCAGTCCTCAAAACCTCCTCCCTCCCTCCCTCTTTCTTTCTTTCTTTCTTTTTCTTTCTTTCTTTCTTTCTTTCTTTCTTTCTTTCTTTCTTTCTTTCTTTCTTTCTTTCTTTCTTTTTCTTTCCTTTCTTTCTCCCCCCCTCCCTTCTCCCCCTCCCTGACTCCATGATGACCCTGGATGGCTTACAAATAAAAAAGAACAGCCTAATGAGATATGAGTAACAAGCCACCCTGGCTGCCTGGAACAATACGCCCACCCATTCAGCACACATAACAAAAGGCGGCCCCTTGACTACCCTATCAGAAGGCCTGGGACAAAAATCACATTTTTAATAGTTTCCTAAATATTACATAAGTGGAAGCTGCATGAACCTTTGGGGAAATGTGATTTCAGAGAGCAGATGGCAGAACAGAGAAAGCTCATAACATGGCACTGTTTAATCAATAGGACCCAGAGCGTACCCACTCTGCTCACCAGATAGACAAAAATAACTGGAGAGGCAGTCCTTCAGATAGCTGGGCCCTATGTCATGAAGGCCTTTAAAGGTGATAACTAGCCCTTAAATTGCACCAGAAGCTAACTGATAATATTTGCAGCTTTCAGAATAGTGGGGTCCCATAAGCATATGATGCTTCAAACACTGTCTGCACCACTGGATTCTGGAATGTTAGCTTCCAGATGGCCTTCAAAGGCAGCATCATGTAACAAGCTTTAAAGTAATCCAATTGAGCAGGGCATGAGTGACCATCTGAACCACAGTCTGAAGCCCTTTCTGAGCTCATCTCATTCATGATGCAAACATTTTATGCAATGGATGACTCGGTCCCGTGCCAGTTCAGAGGGATGCCCTTGCGGAGGGAACCAAATCAGGGCACTTCCCATTAGCAGAGAGCAATTCCCATTGAAATAATGTGGGTTAGGAGGCCATGCTGGTTCCTCTCTCCCTATTGGCCTCTTTAGCTTTTGTTTGCCTGTCTTGAGGCCAGGATTTATCTCATTATCTTAGCATCTCTGGCTGCGTCATGGACATAAGAGCTTTGTCAACATGGACAGTCATCAATTTTCATGAGGATAGTTCACGAAGCTCTCATAAAAACCTGCTGCTACATCATCAGCTGTGGGGCAGACAGGGGACGCTTCACACATTGGAATACTTTTCCAATCAGATGTCCTCCAGATGTGTTAGGATTACAACATGGCTGGCGGTTCTGACTGTCAGGCCCACCAATATATCTGTTAGGGTAAACGTACGTAACTTTTGTGAAGAGCAGCCCCGTTTTCCAATATGTGTACATAGGGCAACATCAAAAATCTATTCTGATCAGATTCAAATCAACAAGCAAGGTCTAAGCTAATTACTGCGTGAGGATACCTTCCGCAGAGGAATGTTCCAAGGGAATTTGTTGGGATTTACAGTAGTTATGGGTCTGTGGTTTTATTTCTGTGTGAAAGCACAATAGGGACAGATGCTTATTACATATGAGAAAATTTGGATATCATAGGGGTGGTCTTTATTAGTGTCCTTCGGGGCAACCCTGACTCCTGGTGACTACAGGGAGAAGTCCAAATAGTTTTCTCGAGGACACATTCCAGAAGTGGCTTGCCAGGTCCTTCTTAAGGCTGGGAGTGATCAGTTCAAAGTTACCCAGCTGACATTCATGGCTAAGGCATAAATCTGCTCCTCCTGGTTTCTAACGTGATGCTTTTAACTCAGTGATTCTCAACCTTTTTAATGCCGCGACCCCAACCGGTCGTAAGTCGAGGACTAAACCGGTCGTAAGTAGAGGACTACCCAACCGGTCGTAAGTCGAGGACTTTCCGTGCCCGGGAGCACCGCGCATGCGTGGTTCTGCCCCCTGCGCCGGCCGAGGCATAGCTGGCAAGCAGCAGAGACGGAGCAGGCTGACCACCAGCTGGCCCAGCCCAAGGGAGGTAAGGCACCCGCCGGAAAAGGGGAAAAAAATGGCGGGAAAAAAAAATGGCGGACAAAAAAAAAGGCGGACAGCCTTGCTTGGCGACTCCCATGAAATGGTCGATCGACCCCAAATGGGGTCCCGACCCACAGGTTGAGAACCACTGTTTTAACTTTTACACTACACAGGCTGTCTATTTAAGGCTCGAGTTAGCTTGAATTCTGAAAGGGAACTCGGAGGAACACCACCTACCCCAAAATCAAGGATACTCCAGTAGAAAACACAAATGCCACCAAAGCTTCTTCTCCCCCGCCTTTCCATTTGAGAACTGTTTGCAGCATTAAATAAACATAACAGCCTCGCGTAATGGAGAAAATAGCCATTGTGTCTTGCTGTTGGTCAGGTAGCCGGAAGACAGACAGAGAGAAGAGCCTACAAGGCGAATCCTGTAACCAAAGGAACAACTGATATGGATTGCTTTGCCTGCACAAAGGAATGACAAGCAGAACAATGAGCTAGCCAGTGTCAAGTATTTCAGAAGGACGTGGAGACAAGAATGATTAACCGGATGGCCGCAGAAGCAATGTTCATGAGGGAAAGTGGGCAGCCAAACCAGGAGAATAAGAACCGTATTCATTTCTTTTTCTGTGTTTTTTTCTCTGCCAAGCAATGGGAAATCAAATTAGAGTGATGTGAGAATGGCTCTGGCTTGGGAGGGTTTCTTCAATTGGGAGTACTTGAATACACAGCCCCATCTCTGCTGAATCCTAATTTTTGATTTTTTTCAATAATAGGGAACATCCAGTGTCAGCAAATGCTAACCAAGAAGTTGGCTGAAGATGGGAATTCTCCCAATTTTATTTCTTCTGGAATGCCACAAATCAAGACAAAAAACAAACAAACCCAAAAGCAAAACTAATCTATTGCATTTGCATAAAAGTGGCAACAGAACAAGAGCTCAGGGTGAAGGATGTTTCTTTAAAAAAAATAAGTCTGGGCAAGTGTTTGTCATGATGGTTTTATAGCACAGGAGAACATCTCGAAAGCTGAAAGACCACACTAGACTCACCAAGCTGTAAAAAAAGCAAAGAAAAAGAACAATTTCTTTGTCTTGGCTTCAGCTTCCACCTGAGTTGTTGCCAATAGTTTTCCTAAGAGCGTTTTCATTTTCTCATTTCTTTTTCTCCCTTCCCTTCATCCTTGAAATAGATGGAGAGCCTAAGAGAGATGGCTTCAATATTGATTATTGTTTGTTTCACTCGGGTACATAGGTCCAAATCCAATTTTATTCACTAAGCAGTCCCCCAGCTTGTATGGTTCAGGGAGGTCAGACTGCTCTGTGCAAGCTTAACTGGGGTAGTAGCACCATCTGGCCTCTCTTTGCCAAGTGGTGAGCAAGCTAGCACCCTCTGCTCCACCTCAAGATTGTTGTTGTCAAGAACGTCTTCATCCTAGAGAAAAGTTCCTGTTGCAGACAGTGGCTGGGAAAAATCAATTCCTTCATATCGAAGTTTCATTTGCTAATCTTTGCAAATCCAACTGCTGTTCAAAACTGAGGGGTAAACCTATTCTATGAAGTCCTGAAAGCAGATTCTCCAGGGAAAAAAAAATATTGGTGCCCATATTGAAAACATCTTTGAATGCTTGTTCTTATGTAGACAATTCTCATCTTCTTAGTTGATTTGGCACATCAGAATTGCTTCTGTTCCAAAATATGCTACTTGATTCACTCCATCTGATCTTGGCTTTGAGTTGAGATCCGCCTGCAGGTTGGACATTAGGAAAAGACAAAAAACATGACCAAAAGGCTAGTCTGTAGTAGACTTATGATGGCCTGCAATTGATGTGCTGGACTGTGCTTGGTTGAAGGCAGCCTAGTGCAAAAAAAGTAAAAAAAAATCATAGGCTGCACCAATTTACTCTGGGGTGAAAGAACAACAGCTGTGGTCTCTTAGTAAAACAATAAAGTCATGTATTATTGGAATCTTTAGAAACTAGGATGAACTGAGCCCATGTGAGGCAAATAATGGAAATGCAGAAAGGTACTAATAAAGCAGGAACATCAGTCTGAGATGATGCTAGCTAGTTATTTCTGTATGCATTGATCAAACCTGAAGCAGGTTTGGACTATTTGTATATTGAATCTGTAGCAAGTTTGGAGTGTTGAGGGAACATGCAATAACCATTCGTTTACCAACCATTTGAAGTTACAACAGCAGTAAAAAAAAAGTGTTTCAAATCTTTACAATTTCTCTTTTTAGTTTCTGGATCAAGTGAGTTGCCTTTAAAAAAAACACACACCCCAGCCCAAGCCAAATTGCATATTTCCCATCACAAAAAGCAATAAAATGGTGACTCCACAAGACTGGATGGCTCACTTCACCAGCCTAAACAAACTTGCTATGTACGTAGTCCTCAACTTACGACCACGACTGGGACCAGAATTTCTGTTTCTAAATAAGGCAGTTGTTAAGTGAGTCATGCCCAATTTTACGACCTTTTTTGTCATGGTTGCTAAGTGAATCAATGCAGGTAAGTGAATCGGGTGGGTGTTAAGCAAATCCGGCTTGCCCCGTGGATTCCTGGATGTTAATCTGGAACTCAGCACTCCTAAGGCTAAAGGGCCTTGAATCTGACCATCCTCCTTTAAATCTCACTTATTCATTCTGAGAAATTGACAGGTGCAGCTGTTTTGGGACAGACCAACTCTCAATGCTCCAAGTATGTCCTCAAAGTTTTGGGGATCCCTGCTCTAATTTAAGTAGCTGGCAAAATCCCTGATCTTGTTTTGTCTTCAGAATGATCCATACTGGAAAAACCTGGTTATTTCCACTTTTTATCCCTTTTATCATTTGTGTCGTATCGTGACGGTTACTGGTGAAAGCAAAACCCAGCTTGGTATTAGGATATTTTAGCAGACCCTGCCAAATATTGCATGGGATGAAGATCTTGACTGACTTTCTTTCCTTTTGTTCCTAATCAACCCCTGGAATGATTAGTTTGTCAGTTGCCTTTTCTCCTTGTGAAGGGCAACTTGTTATTAAGAACCGTCTTCCTTTGCTCACTCAGTTTCTATTAAATTTCAAAACCTATTTCCCATTATCAACCCCCCCCCCTCCATAACCTCATTAATTGTAAAAGCAGCTGCAAAAATGGGGGGGAGGACTGATGCAGCACAACTAAAAAAAAAAAGAAAGAAACAACAACCCATGATCTAATGCAGCATGAGATTAATACTTTAATACTGTTCTGCCCACTGATTGGTAGGATGCAAATGAGGATGTCACAATGAATTGCTTTAGTCAAAGTAAAGACCTTCCCTCCCTTCTGCAGCAATTTAAATGTGGCAGAATAAGCTGTAGATCTGAACATTAGGACCTTGGTGCCTGTTGCAGATTTTTCTATTCCATTAGAACTGAACATTTGTTAAGAGCTGAGAAAATTCTAGCAAGAATCGGGGGGGGGGGAATGCACCATTGGTAGAGTCCCAATTCAGGATACACCATAATGGAGACTTCAGCCTTTACAGGATTGGATATATTCAAATATAATCTGACATATTTAAATACTGTAGTCAACCAAGCACTTGCCCTGAATTGTGCATGCAGGTAAGTTGATACTCTTGCAAAAAAAAAACCCATCTAAAACCATTTGCTGCATTAGCAGTGCATCCGTTCTCTCTGCTCTGAATAGACCTAACAGAAGCAAGATGGAAGGTAGGAATGGCTCATGAGTGACAAAATTAAGTTCAAGCTGTGATGCAATCGGGCCAGTGTGTGCCAAGGGAATGAACTGGGGACCGGGATGGGGAACAAATAGAGGTTCGATTCTGCTTTGTGCAATTAAAGACGGTTCAGAAACAAGCAAGTCACCATCTTCTATAAAAGTCCACCTTTATGCCCTTGATGCAAGAGTGGCTCTTGAATTAGCATCAGGAAAGGAGAAACAAGTGGGCAAAAACTGAGAGCACCCATGCGGCTTTTGAAACCAGGCTGCCATCAGCTGGCAGCTGGTTGCCACTACATTTATTTTGTTTCTTTTTTAAAAAAAAAATGTCTGGCAACCTTCGCTCACACTGTCGTGGGTGCCTGTCAGAGGCGATCAAAAGAAGTGTCGTTCTTATAATCAGCTATGGGCTTGAATATTCTCAACTTTGACTAGAAGCCAGGAGATGTGTATCCTCTCCTCTTGCCTGCCAAAGAAGAATTGGTTATATGTGACAGAACACATAAAAACATTGTCTCCATCTGTTTCTCTCACAGTAACCATAAATATTTAGCTAATCACAGGGTTTGGGTAAGAGAACTGGTGCCTGCTGATTGGCTGGGATTATTCCCAGCTAGCACAGAATATTCCAAGCTAGCACAGCCAGAAGAGTGAATATCTGTAGCTCGGGTGAAGGATGAGGGTGAAGGTTCGTTCTCCGAGCTTGTGGGTTGGTTTCCAGATGTTACCAGGCTAGGTAACATCTTCAGTGATGTTCAGCTAAATGAGACTGAAGATGTTACCTAGCGTGGTAACAAAACGTTCAGAAACCAACCCACAAACTCGGAGAACGAACCTTCACCCTCACAGCTAGAAGAGTCCCAGTCCAGAACATCTGGAGATGCTCAATTGCTTACTCCTATCTTTATTTTATTTTTAAAACAGAACAACTCTGGGTGGTTCATAACAAAATTGAAACTAGGAAACCCATAAAAAGCCATAAAACAAAAACAAAACAACCAGTGCTTCAGTTGTCCTTCTAGGATGTCTCAACAAGTATCCACAGGCTCCTATCACTCTATTCAATGTCTGGGAAAAGAGCCAGAATCTTGACATTCTGGGGGAGAAATGATAGATGTGTCAATTATGCAGTAACCCCACAGAATATGGTTCTTTATGTAGACATAAAACTAGGACATAGCCATTTCTTAATCTTGGCTGTGTAACATCGACCCCAAGCAGAATGTCTCATAGTTCCTCTACGCCAGGGGTAGGTAACCTTGGCTTTTTTATGACTTGTGGACTTCAATATCCAGAGTTCCTGAACCAGCAGAGCCAAGGTTGCCTACCCCTGCTCTATACAAATGTAAGACATATTAAAACTTTAAGTCCCTTAAATTTACTGTACTGTGACACTTATAATAACAGAATATCTGCAAACAATAAATGTGGCTCTTTAGGAAAGTGTGTTTGTCCCTCATGGTGGGACTCAAACTCTTTGAGAGAAATTGGTGGGACTGGAGATATAAAAAGTTGATGGGACAAGACATGAAATATTATTTAAGATCCGTCCTTTTATGTGGTTCAAATTCTGGTCCACCCATTCTCCATTTTGCTCCTTTAATTCTCCAAATTTTGTTTGTCAAATCAACCAGGGACGATTCTGCAGAGCTTCAGCAAATCAGACCTTTGAACATCAATGTTACCCCATAGGATAAAACAGAAATATCTTTATTACATTCCAGCCAATGTCTTCATACTTCCCTTCCTATGTACTGATCAGCTACTACATACCCATCTGCCAGTGCCAGATTTAGCAATCAGTCATTTGGAAAAAGCTATTTTCATATATTACCATGGCAATATCTATATTCTTTCTTATTTCTTGCTGAAAGTGAAATCAGGTAGCATGAAGCATATGGGGTAATAGAAATGTGTTAAGCAGAGGTGCAAGATGATAGCTGTTTTTTTTAAAAGGAGAAAATGTGATTGGAAAAGGATTCACATCTCTCTAAAGACAGCTGTCTTTCTCCCAGATTCCCCCAAAAAGATATTTAGCAAGATTTCCTAAACCAAGGCTCCACTTTTGAATTGTCACATTATTTGGGACAATATTCTTCTCTTATCCCTTTCATGGACAAACATACATACTAAAGAATATTTCCATGGAAACAGTGATGTAATACAGGATGCAGATTGCCTCTAAGTAAAGGAAGAAAGGGGACCAAGAGAGATGGTTCTAATGCTGGTTTTCCATTAACAAAACAGCTTCTGATTTTCTGAACCTTATAAATGTTCGAAGATGAGAGATGCTATGGAGCCAAGTGAAATGGAGGAAGGAAAAGAGAAAGACAACATTATATCATGAGAGCAGAAGCCTGGTTGCACAATGCTGGGTTTTGCCCTTTGTAACATAGCAACTGAGGTGAATATAGAAGCATTCTGTGAAAAAGCAATCAGTAAAATCCTCAAAGAATACATGTAGCAGGTTTACTAGGGAACTGAATGACCCTCACCCCGAATTTTATTTGAGCCTGAGATGTTCAGTTGATCAATAAATAAATGCCACCTAATACTAAACACCATCTTCAGTATCTCAAATTAAAAAACACAGGTGGCAAAATCCGGATCAGATTCTACTATTACAAAGATAACGATACCTGCTATCATCCATGAAGTAGACAATAGTTGGCTAGATGATGGAAGAAAGCATTTGTTAACACAGAGATACACAGAGTAAGAACAGAACTTTATAGTTTTAACTTGTTTTAAGCCTTTTTCCACCTGCATCAGGGTCTTTTTATTCTTGCCTATGGGACACAGTCAGTAGAGTCTTCTTCACTCTTCTTCATTTGAGCAGGTCTTTTTTTGTATCCATGTCCTGGAAGGCCACCTTAGGGCACAGAATGCCGATGACCCGATGGCCTATTTCAATGGGGTTCTTGTTAAGTTCCAAATGTCATACAGTGCTAATCACTCACTCTGCTCTTCTAACTGAATTTTACAACTGACACACTGTGACCAAAACTTCATCTTTAGTTTGCGTAGTTTCTTCAGTAGAAATTCTGTAAGGACACTTCGTTGTTGCCTATCCTACCTTGTCAAAGTATCTCTTCTCTTCCTCTCTTTTAGGAATTTTTTTAAAACTTCCCCTTTTAAGCTGACATCCATTTGAAGTATGGAAAGTGGCTAGCTAAGGTTCTCCTACTGACATTGATAACTGAGCTGAAATCTAAATCAAGAAGTAAAATAGTTCTAGGCTGGGAATCAAGGACAAATAGATCAATACTACAAGAACAAGCGTTCAAAACATAGCACGGTACAGTTATTTATTGAAATACCAGAAAAGGCCAGTGATGGGAAAAATAGGTTGGACAGGAGGAACTTCCATTTAGTAAACCTTCTTGGTAGATTTAAAAATGCCACCTACAGGTCACTCCAGCCACATACAAGATGCAGTACAAACCATGCAATTAATTTACGACCAAGAAGGGTAAAGCACGGGGTGTTTCTACTTCAGTTCTACCCCTGAACAGAACTTGTCAGGGAATGACTTTGCAAACTAAGGGAATGAAACACAGACTTCTGGTGAATTATAAACAATTTATAATACATTGCCCGTGGGACTGGAAAAGGCTATAAAACGTCAAGTGGAAGATGAGTGATGCACAGAATGGCACATGGTGTCAGATAATGATGTGTTTCATTGATGATACTTCCTTTTCATTTAACCAAGGGAATACCGTCCTTCTCTCTCTTTCCTTGGACTGAGGTACATTTAGCTGCACGAGGAATAATCAGCTCAAGCCCAATCAAATCTGCCACAGAAGAGACACTCCTGTAACATATGAGCAGGGGCTACAGGAGAAGTTGAGTTATTAAAGTCCTCAAACCTGGTATATCCAGCAAGAACTTCCAATACCAGTGAAATAAATAAACACATGAATGCTGATTCTGAACTTATACTGCAGAAAACAAAAGTCTACTTGCAATTCTTTTGCTCTTTTTGAAACATTTACGAATGGAATTTCTAATAACCTCTGGGGACATCAGGCCTCCCTGCCTGAATATATATATATATATGTATATATGTATATATATACAAATTATTTTACAATAATTCCCTTTTGGCTTTTACAAGTGTAGCCAAGAGTAGCCACTGTAATGCAAATCCTCTTTTCCACACCCTATGCAATACTGCAAGTTTAGAACTATTATTTAAAATAATCTTATCCATGAATTACAAATAATAAAGTACTTTGCATATATAAATATTTCTAGCAGATTTTAGAATGTACATAAAAGATTCCCCCCCTCACTTTGAATAAGCCCCTCCTCCCCCAAAAAACCATGCTTTCCTCCAGATCACCGCTGTTTTAATAGTGCTCTGTACATGGCGAAGCCCAAAACAGCAAAGACGGTAGCACCAAAACTTGCTCGAAGCCAAAAGGTGGAGCTCTTGAGGTCTGCCTGTGTCACGTGCCTGAAATACAAAGAATATTTTTTTTAAAAAAAAAATTAACAAATATTGAGATGATATACAAGCATCAAAATGTGTAAGCTCACTTTCAGAGATCTACCATGTACGCTTTTAAGGCATTTGTGAACTAAATGTTTTTGATGTCATGTAGGTTTGCTCTATCTCTTCAGAAAAGAAGGCTTATATTTCAACTCAGCTAACAGGTCAATCTAACTGATCTGTAATTCCATTCACTTTTCACAGCAACATAAAGTAAACAGATCATATTTAGGCTTATCTCACAATATTAAGCCAATTGCTTTTATACTGTGGTGAAGACTTGAACATAGGGCAGTGCATAGCTTGTTAACTTGTAGTTTGTAAAAAGACTAACAATCTAATTAAGGAATGACTGTTCCAGACTCATCTAAATAAAGAGGACTTAAATGTAAATTAATGATCCAAGAGCTGTTTTTGTACACATCTATTGATATAGTTCTATACACCACCCAGAGTCCATTGGAGTTGGGTGGCCAATAAATCTCAATCAATAAATCAATGACCCAACTGGAGAAGGAAAACCTAATATATGCTGTGTTGCTTACTAGTCAGCATTTTCAGCAAAGTTGTCCCTTCAGATTAACTACCCAAGTGACTTTACGTACTAGTTTCTTTGCTGTGATGTTTCTATCCAAAGGCAGAAGGCCTAACCGCGGAAAATAATCTTGAACACCACCACACAATAAAACCATTAGGCACACCAAATAGTTAATGAAACACAGATATTAACAGGTGAAACCAAAATGCAACAGAACAGTATGGAGGATGAAAGAAAACTATAAATTTAAGATCAAAATTGCAAAAATTAAACAAAAAACAATGATCCAAGCTTGCCAGCATGCCAGCTTGTGAGCATGCTCAGTTAGCTTTCATGAAAAACACAGCCGACCATAATGCAACAGATAAAAAGCTATCAGCAAGGAGTTTTTACAATGACCTTAGTTCAAGGCACAGTGATTCTCAATTGAGTATTACAGAATTGATATAGGACTGCATTACAGAATAGAACACAAGAAAGAATTCCCTACCCTAGGCACTTTTAAAACTAAATCAGAAATAATGGGGAACCTACAAAAGTATACACCATTACCTTCAGAAGAGCACATTCCAAAGTATAATTTAAAGAACTACTGTAAAATATTATTACCAGAGATCCTCAAAATTTCTACCATCCACTTAAGAGGGCTGAAAATTACTGAATCAGCCATTCACAAAATGGCAGCACATACAGGAAGACCCAGAATTGAGAATTATCCCTGAAAGAAACATAACCTGATTATTATAAAAGAAACTGTTACTTTAACAGGAAAAAAACTCTCTCAACTATTATCGTAAAAAATAACACTCTTTCAGGCTATTTGCCTCTAGCTCTTCTCCTATCATCTGAACTGGGTATTCAGGAGAGAGCATGAAGACTTTTGAGACCCAGCTGCAACAAGACTGGGACAAAACCATAATTGGAGAAAATCTGGAACAGATGGCGTAGTCCAGTTTATCAGACCAAAATGGGTGTTCCTTTTCAGACATCCAGGCAACAATACATGTAGCATTTTGCAAATTCAACAGCCTTGCTTGATTACTGCTAGCAATCAGTGAAGCCGGCAAGTACAAAACTATCTGCAGTTAATTTCAAAGTTTGGTTCTTAAGGGATATGATCTGAAAGAGATCATCAGGCAATAGATACTGATAGGTTAGTTCTTTCCAATCTCTCACAGCAAGTCATTTACTAGATTTCTCCTCTATAAAGAGTGAGTTACCTGTCTTCCAATAGCTGTGGACCAAGGGATGACTCCATGAAGATGGAATCCTCTACCGAGCTGATGGCATGTACTTGGTGAACAATACTGCTCTCCTCATCTGACAACAGCAAGGCACCCAGCTCATCTATGTGGGCTCTCAACCTTTTTACACACATGCACACAGATGGCAGTTCACAGCATGGCTCAGAACAGGAAGTTACACATCAATATGGCTTACAATCAGTTTCAATATCCATTTTTAATCAGAAAGTTTTGGCTGTAAGATGCAGGTTAATAAAGTAGCATGGAAATTAGTGACAGGTCCCAAGGAGATATCAATCTTTCATCAAAGTTTCTCCTTTTTCTATCCCAAGTAAGAGAAACCCCCTTTTCCCCAGAATTATTCTTCTTCTAGTTTGTTTTGTTTTTGAATTATATTTTTGTAGACATGCACTTTTGAAGACCAGGTCTAACACAATGCTGGATAGTGGCGAGTAGAATGTTATGCTAGCAAATTCCTGCACAGCAGCTGTTTCATACAAAAGCCTTGGGAAAGGGGCATTTTGATTGGACTGTTTGACCATTCCTGGATCCAAAACTAGGCAATTCCTCACAAAAAAACAATCTGGGATCTGGCTAGGGAGAGATAGCTAGGGGTTAACAAAGTTCTCGCCTCCCATTACTAAAGACGCACAGGTATTTCTCTCCAATATTACATCCCATCCTGGAAGCGTAGAAGGAGGATCCTAACTACTTTTTAAAATCAGGCACACAGACTAAAGTAAAAATGCCTATGCATGCCCTACCAATTAATTATGTTCAGGGTTGCTATTAGCTGGGAAGTAATTGTTTCAAGCTCCAAAACTGTGCTTAAAATAAACAACGACCCATTTTGGACAAGCCCATAAAAAAAAAAAAAAAGCAAGCCACAACTTAATATTTCTTTGCTTGTAATTAAACTCAGTTTGTCAGCCTGGATGGTCAATCAAAGCAGAAATGAGCATTTCTAAGCTCTTCTCTAACATGCAGAGGAAAGGGAACCCCAGAAGACCAGCCCTTTCATATTTGCCTCAGCCACAGCTCAGCATGATGTCCTAATTCTGTTAATCTCTTCACACTTTGGGGACTCTCCTTCAGATATTTATATATGAAGCACAGAAAATAAATTAAAATTATCTATGGGCCAATAAATTATCTATGGGCCCTTTCATAAATAAAGTTCTTTATTTCAGAACTATTTTTCAAAATTAATGTGTGACCAGACTGCTGGGAATGCAATTTATCTAAAGAGATAATGATGGGGGGAGGGGGGCTAAAGCATAAAACACACACACACACAATCGAGTAGAAAACCTTGTTTGAGTTGGCTCCATGAGCAAAAAGTGTATTTGCTGCCTCTCTTTTCATCACATTAATTTTTAGCCATCTATTATTTCAACATTAGTCACTGGGCTCAAATGCAGAAATTGGCAAGATATAAACCAATTCTATATTGGTTCAAAAAATTAACAGAGAGGAACTATTAAGTTTGCACGGTTACTAGAGACAAAAAAAGAACACGTAGAAGCAAGACAACTATTTGTTTGGTATATTGTTGAATTCTTATCCCATTGTCACAAATTTGCAACAGAACTCCTGAATTCCTGCACTGGAGAATTCTATATATTAAGAGATCTGGCATCAAATGTCAAAATCAGTGTCACCCTCCTCCCAGTATGATAAGTTGCATTGGAATGATTCTATCTTAGATTTTATCTTTCATTCGCTTAAAATGAAAATATGTTGGCATCTTATCTGATAGTACCAACCATAAAGTAATGCATTTTAATTACTGGCTAATCAGTGCTGAAATTGTCTTTAGACAATGCTTTTTTTTAAAAAAAAAATGTCTCTGCATTTGCAGCCTTTACCTATTGAATTAACAGGAACTTACACATAGATCCTTTTTTGCCCAAATCTGCCCCCTATGAAGAATGGGTATTTGCAAATACAGATAGAATAGCCTTATTGCCTCCTACTCACTTGCCTCTGGCTTTCCTTACAAACAGGAAAATATACCTAATGTGGAGCCCAGCAGAGTAAGAATCAAATAAAGGCTAATCCCATGATTAAGGGGACATCAAAGAAATATCAGGAACATAGTGGGAAAGATAGGCTTACACACACAACAACAAGGCACTTGTGGATTAAGAAGCCAAAGGACTGGAATGCCCCTGATGCAGGAGGAATTCTCTACAAAACTACATAGGACAAATTGTATGGGGAAAAATCAGTATGGATAAAACTCTTTTCCAGCATAGTGTTTGTGTGTGTGTGTGTGTGTGCGTGCGCGCGCATGCATATGTAATCCCAATATTATGTAATTAGCTGTTTCTTTCTCTCAATTATTTATAGTAAGATTCTTTCAATTATTCATCAGATTCATTTCCATGAACTCAAATTAAATCCTTAAATTAAATCATCTCACCAAAACTTGTATTTTGTTTACCAAAAAATGTATTTTGGAATAAGACAATATCAGATGCTCCGAATACTCTCCAATGGAGATTTCCCTTTTCGAACTGATCCAGCAACGTAACTCACTAATGTTCCCAACCTTGCGGGATGATGTTTATCCAGAGGCCTCTCAGGCTCTCTTCCCATGACTGTAACTTAGCTTTTTAAATATTTTATTTTATTTTTTTAAATTAAACGGAAGCAAGCATTATCCAACAAACATCCGACTTCAGCTGCCATTTTTATGTCCAAGAGAGAAAAGCTGAGGCACCAAAGTCATTCACAGAAATTAAAAATTGTGGCTGGCTGACCCACTATTTATTCGCTTTCTTTGGAAGTGGGTCAGCCTGCCTAGAAAAGATAAATAGGTGCTGTGATCCTCATTATGCCCTCTAGACTAGGGCAGCTAGGAGACTTAATGTTGGTGCAGTGGTATTGGGCTGTCACCAGCAAGATCCAGCTTTAAATCTACCGTCACTCATGAAAACTCACCTTGCCACTTTGACGTACTGCTCTATTTCAATGTGGAAAAATAGGATACAGATTATATGTGCCCTCTTGACCCCCCCCAAAAGGCAAGATAACAAATAATTACTTTGTGAGCATGCCCATGACATGTTCTCAAAACTCTTGACTCCAGCTGGCTCAAACATTTGGGGATTTCAACATTAAATGTCTATGGAGATTCTCAATCATCCAGGTCATGGTTGTCCCAAAGGTGCTTTTTCAAAAGCAACTGGACTTTCTTGGTTTTTCCTGGATCTGAAGAAGCTTCTTGGATGAGAAGCTAAATGTCTTCAAGGAAAAACAAAGGAAGTCCAGTTGTCTTTTGAAAAAGCGTATTTGGATATTTTCACTAAATTTTTAAAAAAACCTATGGGAGGTACGAGCTTTCTTTCTTTTTTAAGATGATGAGGCAGAGGCAGAAATAGTAAATCAGTCTTTACCATTCATGGCACATGCAAATAGCCAAAAAGCAAAAGCCAAGCCAATGGTTTGAAAGCACACAATGAATTAGAAAATATACTTAGAAATGTAATTTTGTTTTTAAAAAGATGCACAGGAATGCAGCAAGAGGAGTGTAAGTGCCAGCCAGAGAAATGAAAACGAAGACCTAGAGGAAAAAACAAATTAAATCAAAATAATCCAGTATGGTCAAATATTTTCTTTTCCTAAATTATGTGCAGTATATATTGCTTTACGTACAACCCCCCTCCTTTTGAAGCCTATATGGGAAGAGATCCTGGGCAGTTTTAAGTCAATAATCTATGTCTCTCAATGGAGTCACTTTCACAATAAATGAAATCCTAACTTTATAACGATAGATCTCTCTGCCTCAAGTGAAGGACCTGTGGAGGTAAAGCCCTTGTTAAAAGTTCTAGTTTTTACCTTTAATTTTCTCATAACGACAGGAAATTTACTATTACTCTCTTATCATTTCCTGTTTCTAGTAAGTATAATATCTGAATAAATTTCTAGACCAAAGGTCAATAAATCCCTTTTTAAAATAAGGGTACAACTAGTGGAATGGATCTTCTTCATCGGAATCCATTTTTAAAATATAAATGATTCTCACTCATTTAAGCTTCAGTTGTAGGGCATTCAAAATAAAATTGGCCTCTCTTAATCTTCTTGGGACTTCTGAGGAGAGATGTATATAACTATATTATGTTAGTGAAACTAACACAACCCTCCACCCCAGCTGTGCAAAAAATGCCTAATAACAATTGTGCTACCCACTGGAATGTGGGCAATCTGGAGGGTAATGTATAAAAAGAAATTCAG
>NW_015388148.1:30563-38686 GCF_001527695.2 Protobothrops mucrosquamatus
AAAAAATACTCAAGAGCTCAAGGTTCAGGGAAGAGAGAGAGGAGAGGGGATCAATCACATCACAGGATGATGCAATGGATGGGGAGAGAAACAGAACAGATCCTATCCTTCCTTAGAGGTCATATGCCCAAGTGCCACCGTAACAGGTGAACCTAAACATCTTCCTTCTACATCAGAAATTCACAAGCAAGCACGAAATTTCATTCGCTTTCAAAAGGGCCAGATAGCAAATACTTTAGAGATATCAGAGGAAGGGAATGCTTCTGTGACCCAACATGACCCATAATATTATTTCACCTACAGCTACAGACTTCTGCAAGACATTTTGAATAAAGATAATTTCTACCATTACAAGGGAACTCCAAGCTAAGAATCAAGTGGCTTTTTCCAGTCAGCCCTCAAGTCTAAGCCTTAGGTCCATCGTGAATTAATCTTAAAAAACCTCAAACAACATGGACAAATCTATAATTTCTTCAGTGTGTTCCACAGCTTTCTGGATTTCATATTTTTGGATGGCAATCTTCCAAAAAGGCATCTGAAAAGCTGGTTAAGGGTAAGGTCTCTCAGTGATTTTTTACTTGGTTGGTTGAATGCTTTACACTATTAAATCAGACCTTTGTATCTATTCCATGGGTTTCAAACTCGCCGCGTCACATGACGTGTCGCGACGTATCGTGACTTTTTTTTGCATTGCCGGAGTTGGGGTGGGCACGGCCTCCACATGATGCAACTGGCCTGCAGGCTGGCAGTTTGACACCCCTGATCTATTCTATTTGGCTTGGAGATGATGAAATTGGAATGGATATTTGGATATTTCATTTAAACTGATTTGACACTGAGGAGAGTAAACTAATCTATTTCCCCCTAAATATGGTTGGCCCAAAGTTCATTTGAAACATGAGAAGCTTATTGCTAAACTGTCTGATTTATCTTAGAAAACTATATGAAAGTTTAAGATAAAACCCTTATCACTTTAAACAGCTCAGACAGATACTACTGCAGCTTGCCACAACTTATCATATTCTAAGATGGCGGTGCCTGGATTGGCTGCGGCTGCATTGGCTCTCAAAGGTGAAAGTGTTTGGAGGGATATAAGGGATATAAGGGATATAAGGCCACATGATCGGGAAGGTTTTAATGTGCTTGAGCAACCTGGTGGGACTAAGTTAACATATGACCGACAATCTTTGCTGGTATGGCGAGTTTTTAGCTGTTTCGGAACTGTTGGTGAGACTGTTAAGAGTCGTTTATGCTATTTGAAATTGTTCTGCCGGCAGCAAGATCTGACTGCTGGCACAGTGACGGATTCTATTGCAAATCAGAGCTGTTTCCAAAGGAGGCAGAGGAGGAGAGGTCCCGGGGCTTATGGAGCGAAGGAACTGGATGAGGCTGTCAGCAGGCCCAGAGGAAGGGAGAGAGGCTTTTGGAGGAGTTGGAGGCAGCAGCAGTGTGCTCCAGGGGTGAGGCCCCTTTAAGGAAAAGGTGGAAGAGACAAGATCAGAAAAAGGAGGTGAGGTTGTTACGCAGGAATACAAGCTAATTTGAGGGCTAATCCACATGGAGCTAAGTTTCCATCTGTCCTCTTTGCCATCATTTGCTCCCTAGAGACTAAAATGGACGTTCTGAAACTTGAGCTGGCCACGAACAAGGAGTCTATATCGGAGGTGGTGACCCTTTGAGAGCTGTATGCAATGAAATTTCATTTTGATGTATGCTGATTGGTGTACATTCAAAGTGACAATAAAATTGTTTATTATTATCATCATCATCATCAAAATTGGATCAGAAAAAGGGACTTCCGGTGAAAAGATGGTCCACTAATGACACACCCAGGGAAGGATCCCTGAGTGGTTTTTCCCTGGAATGTAGCTTCTTCAACTTATCAACAGAAGGAACCTGCATTCCTTTAGTTTATATGACTCTCCTGGATTAGGGAAAGTCCTAGAATCATCCCACAAGATTCTCCAATACAGCAAACAGATCTGCAAGTAGCTTCAGGTGCTGTGCTTTGAAGCACCTTGCATGCTGACAGCTGGGGGGGGGGCGGGCACGGGGGGCGGTAATCAGTTCATTGTTGAAAAAGAAGTCATTTTGGAATTTATTTTTCAAACGGACAGTAAGTTGTACCTTTCATTTCTTAAATCATTTTTAAGGATTATTAATCTTTATTAAGCTAAAAGAGGTTTTCTTTAACCACAGCCTGTTATTTCATTTGGAAGATCTGCACCATTTGATGGAGATTTCTTCTTGTTAAATAACAAAGAAGAAAGCTGCTAAGGCAAGCTAAAGTAAGGAAGTGTGGATTATCATTTTTAAAAAAACGAATGAAGAAATATAAGGGCAGAAAATTGTGTTTCTAGTTTATTATTTATAGTAATTTGTAGCTTGGTCTGCTTTGCTGTGGGTGGCCAAAATTTTCTGCCTTTTATGTTTCCTGACTGGTCAGCAATTCTTAAGTGACTTACAAAAAAGCTATTCTTTGACTAAAGAGGGAGTTAAGAAGATGTTCTTAACTCCTTCTTTAGCCAAAGAGTAGCTTTTTTGTAAGACACTTAATAATTTCTGACCAATCAGGAATCATAAAAGCCAAGAAATTTTGGTCACCCACAGCAAAGCAGATCAAACTACAAATTATTAGAGCAAAGCAGACCAAGCAGCAAATTATTAGAGATGTATTTGTAAAATCTTTAAATAAAACCCATCAGTTTGTAGATCAGCTATGCTCCAAGGATGTTTAAAAAACTACTCAAACTACTTCAGAGATACAAATATGTTTAGAAAGTTACCAAACCACCGAGGCAATTTCACAAGTAGCTGACAATGCAGAGGAGTCAACTGTAATTTTGGAATATAAACCCAATACCAATTTTTATTATGATGGTTTAAATATAAACCTCCCAACACAATTGAAAGAAGAGTTCCAAGAAAATTTGCAACTTTTAAAAGGACAGGTTTGGGACTTTTTCCTCATGGACATTAAGGTTGAAAAACCCTTGAGAAAAAGAGAAGTTTATGATTACTTGACAAACATTCCAGAAAAGAAAGGGATTTTATTCTATGAAGACAAGCTGGAAGGAGTGATTTGAACTTAATGAGCCAATTGGAATTAGGAGGGATTTTCATCGGTCTGATATTTATAACTGAAATAAAGTCTTAATCTAAAGTTTCAAAATGTATTTTTTCCTTTATATATAACGCTTAAGTAATCCCTAAAGTTTGTAAAATATTATTGAAAGTGTATTTGAAAATATTTTTGTTAAGAGAAAGTTAAAGAAAAAGATGTGTTAGCTTAAAGAAAAATTTAGAGTTTTAAAAAGAATGTATACAAGAAAAAAAATTCTATGGGGATAACTTGGAGAGAGTGATCTAAATTTAATGAGTTAATTGGAGTCAGTTGGAATTTTATTGGTCTGAAAGTGAACTTTAAAGTATATTAAGAGGAAGTTTAAAAAAGATGTATTAGAATGTTTTAATTTTAGAAATGTTTTTAAAGAAAAGCTTAGTGTTTTAAAATGGATAAAAAAAGTATTTTCCCTTTAAGGTTAAAGCAGACGTCCCCAATCTTTTGGGCCCCAGGGACCAGTTATGTGGAGAGAGGTTTTTCCGCGGACCGGAGGGGGCTGCCTGCATCCCGTGAATGGGGCTTTGCTTGTTTGTGCGGCCCGGTTGCTGGCATGCCGCGGCCCAGTACTGGTCCACGGACCGGGGGTAGGGGACCCTGGGTTAAAGAATCAAAGAATACAGTGAATTTTGTTAATACAAATGGTGATAGTTTATAAAGGTTATTAAGTGTATATTTTCTTTCCCCCTTTCTTTTTTTCTTCAATTTCCTATTTTTATTTGTATTTGTATTTTATACATTGATAAAAAAAGTTTTAAAAAATGGATCAGAAAAAGAAAGCTGTTTGAAGTGGTTGAATGGTCAATTAAGTGAAGAGCGATGCATATGGTGGCCTAACACTGATGGGCTTTAAGCGGCTGTAATATATGAGGAAGAAGATCTGAAGGTTGTAAAGGATATTTCAGTGAAGTTGCTGACCTAATGTTTCACCTGTGAAAAATGCCAAGAAGGATTCATTAAGAAAGGGAATGAAAATAAAACCAACACTGAGCCCTGAGATAAATCTATGGTGTGCCAGCATCTGGCAAACTCTGTATAGTTCTGCTTACCATATTTGAAAGAAGGTATGAGCAAATGCAAAAGGCAAGAGGAAAGCCAAAATGATCAGCCAGCTAGAACACCTTCCTTGTGAGAAGGAAATAGAATGTTTGGAGTTCTTTAGCTTATAAAAATGATAACCAAGATTGAGAAATATGTGATCAAGGTGTATAAAATCATGTATCACATAAAGACAGTAGACGGTCATTTTTCTCCCTATTAGGTCACTAAGATCAGAGATCATCTTCAAAACTGATTGGAAGATGATTTAGGAGAGACCCAAAAATGTACAGTCCACAGTGGTGAATGGTCACTAATTTGGATGGCTTTAAAGGGGAATGAATACATTAATGGAGGGTGGAGCTTTTGCCTGACCCACCTGCTCTAAGATGGATATTAAATTACTATTTTATGTCATATTCAAAATAATGAGTAGAAATCATCTTCAAGGGCAGATTGTTTTTAAAACATAAGCACTCTTTTTTTACCATAATTCTACTCCAATGAAGAGGCATAGAAAGGGATTTTTAGCAGTATAGTATAATTCCTTTCAGCCATTTTACCTATAATTATATATTTTCTTGCATTTTTCTTATTTCAGGGATATATTAGCATCATACAGATTCTCTAAAGAAGTGATTCAGAATAGCGGGAAAGCACCAAATAGCCTCTTCACTCCTAATTGAAGCTTTCTCTAGGGCCACACAGCTACGCTGGATGCTGTTCCTAGCTGTGTGCATGCAGCTCCTTTGCTGAGGGAAAAATGGAAGAAAAATATTTTTCTAACAGCCGCCTCTCTCTCAGGATGAAGACAGGACGTTAAGCAGGGATTGATGAGAAGTGGCTTTTCTTCAAAGTTCAGTTTCTACTTATCTGACTCGGAGGGATCCATCTTTCCTGACTTTCTGTTTTTGTGGATTTTCTGAGTGCCTACCATAAAAAATGGAAGGATTGCCAAGATCTGAGGACCTCTATTACAATATAATGCTATGTCTGCCCTTCTGTCAAGCACGGTACAGGGATCAATGTGATCTCATCAGTCTGCCTAATTTATAGGGGAGACTAAATGGATAGCCCCTGCCCTTAAACAGACAAAAAAAATATAATCCCTTAATATAATTCCCAGCCACTGGTGGAATGAACAAATCACACAGTGGAATCTTACTTGAATGCTTTTATATTCCTCCACACATAGAGGAGCAGACATTAATGTATTCCAACTTTATAGTTCAAAATGCATAATCACAGGACATAATATAATAATGCTGGCATAGAAGGAATTGCAGTATCACTGAAAAAAAATCTGCTTTGAACTCTCATTCATTTCTTGGGCGAATTTGCCACAAATGGGGCCATGCATTTAATAAAGAGCCCATTAAACCCATTTTTGTTTGTATGAAAACATTGAAATAATTTGCAATGTGGTATTAGTGTGATGCAGTACTGTTTGCGACAAGGAACATTTTTTAACTAAATATTTCTTTATCTTGAATTTTCTTTCCAATACACTGGAATATCCTGAGCAGAGAATCATTGTGCATTCTTAAAATGAAAAAAAAAGTAGCATTTTGTTAAAGAGGGTTGATTTAGTTGTTAAAATGCCACAGATCGTATCACACCATATTCATTTATAAGGACCAAATGTATATATTTTGAATGTTGGAAGTATATGTAACTAATATCCAGAATGTTTGTATCATTGTGTGTCTGTGTGTCTGTCTCTCTGTGTGTGTATCTTTCCCCCAAAAAATCAACTAATTTTTTTGATTGTCAAGTTAGAGGCAAAGCCATGGTTTCAGAGATACGTGTTGACTCATTGACAAGTTGATTTTATGGATGGAGAAATGAGGTTTGACTCCTTTCTCCGAGGCAGTAAGAAAACTATAAGTTGATGAAGACTCCCCTGGCAATTACTTCTGAATGACTAGAAAGAGTGTTGCTTTCACAAGCCAACTCAGCTCCTCTAACTGATGCCAAGTAGTCAAGACTGATGTGCTTCAAGATTTGTTACCTTGAAGAGTACAGAAAAACTATTATTTACAAAGGGAGTGTGCCATCTCTATCCACCCAGTAACTTCTAGAAGGGAAGGCCCCCTTGAAGTCACATCCTTGAGAGCCAGGGACCACAAGGACCTGCCCATCTGCTTTGGAAGATGCTCCAACCAAAGCCAAGGCCACACCAACATTGTTGGTGGTCGGAAAAGTGGACCTGGTTATTTTAGAAAGCCTTTAAGGCTTGATGATATAGCAGTTCTTCCTTGCAGTAGGCAATTATTATTGTTAGGACTATCTCACTTGATGTGTTAATGGCTACTATTACTGGGGCTTGGTTATTTTTTTTCCTTTTAATTTTTCTATTTTTATTTTGTGCTACCCATAAGCCACCCAGCATTTGTAACAAATAACTCAATAAGTGGTGGGACATTTGGCTGCTTAATGGATATGGTGTGACAGGTCTGTCGGTTTACAAAGTTCAGCAATCGGTTTCATTCATGTAATTTCCAAGCACAGCTGGTACCTAGTAAATAAAATCAAAGACCTGTTAAGAACTGCAGTGAAGAGTTTGTTCTTTACAGATTGCAGCAAGTCTGAGTTGAGGAGGTTCTGACAGATGCAAAATGTACACCTGTTGCAGGTGCACATACAGCGTAACCGGGCATGGCTGCGAAAACACACAGAAGGACAGGAGTTGAGACCTTGGGCAGAAACCATGAGAAATCTGAGCCAAAACCAAAAGAAATAGGAACTGGGAACATTTGGGGGATCAGGAAGTGAGGCAAGGGTAGAGTGAAGCTGTGCAGATTTCCAGGAGGAGCGTATTTTAAGGAACTGTGCTGATAACGCCAGCATCCCCATAAGCAAAGAAAACAATCCGTTTTCCACTCACATTGGGCTTAGAAATGGAAGCCTAACAAAATGTGCATAGCAGAAAGCAGCTCCTCCTTAATCCACAGCAAAATTGGAATTCAGTTTCCTTCTTTAACTGAAAGTCATTAAGCAACAGCTACCCTTACCTCTGACATCCCAATCAAACATACACATGCTTAAGAGAATCAAGGGAAGAAAGTCAAACACACTATTGCTTAGATTTCTCCAAATATTTAAATATTCCAGGTTGCCAAATATACATTAAGAAGAGCAGAATTTCCTGAATTTAGATGTTGTTTTTCCCCTCTCAAAACTGGACTCTCCAAGCATAGAAGCAACTTTACCTTCACTAAACAACGGAAAGCTTCCACCCAGCAGCACTGATCTTTGCACCTTCAAAATGCTTCCCTGTGCTCTAATTGAGTACAGAAAGATGGTGGTGATGGTTTTTTTATTTTTAAAGAAGAATTTAGGTCAATAGCTATTTATGAGAGAGCTACAAATAGAAAGTCAATATTTAAAGGCAGCGTATTTCCAATTCCTGGCTACAAGAGCAAACTCTTGCCATGTAGAATTTTTTTTGGGGGGGGGGGGGGTGTGGGGGGGAAAGGCCTGGAATAGAGGTTGCCATGCATAGACATTTCCTTTTGCAAAAACAACTAGGAAGCCTATATTCTAGCAGAGCCATAGTTACCGGGGATATGTACAATGTGGAGCCTTAGGATGCACTTAATATCGGCCTATGGCACCATTCTGAATCTGCCATCTGAAGGACATCTAAATTGAATCCTGCAGGAAAAAATTTGTCCTGTCAAATGCAGAGACTGCAGAGTGGGCTTGCTTGGCAACAGAGCGAGATGCTTAGTGAGTAATAGCAACCTTTAAGATCATACGTCTCAAGCTTGACAATTCTCTACAAGGCACGAAACACCGACTGTTCAATTTTACCAGCAGCATGTATTTTTGAGAGAGACAAATAAGCAAGAGACTATCGTCTAGCGGCTCTTCTCTGGGTGACTAGAAAGAAAGGAGAGGAACATTTCAAAGGAAAATTAAAGCTTTCCATTTTAGCAATGATACATGTCAATTTGCTTTA
>NW_015388148.1:39392-54057 GCF_001527695.2 Protobothrops mucrosquamatus
TCAACGTGGGCCTGTTCCAATGTTAGAACACTCAACATGGGCCTCAACGTGGGCCTGTTCCAATGTTAGAACACTCAACATGGGCCTCAATGTGGGCCTGTTCCAATGTTAGAACACTCAACATGGGCCTCAACGTGGGCCTGTTCCAATGTTAGAACACTCAAAATGGGCCTCAACGTGGGCCTGTTCCAATGTTAGAACACTCTGAGATGAAACATTTCACATATTCCTCTACTTTGACATATGGAGAGAGCTACTCCTCAAACCAAAGACCTAGTGGGCACATAGAACCAATTTCATGATCCTTTCGGATCCTGGATCTTATGTAAAAAGACTTACTAAGGAAATGGGCACAGGCCGAATAATAAAGCATGCTGAGGAATAAGCTGATGAGAACAAAATGATCCAAATTTATACATATACCTGAAAATCAATTTCTTATCTATTTAGGAAGATATAAATATTTATTGCTGATGGATTTAAAAAAAAATTAATACTTTACACAAAACTGTTATTTCTATTTTGTTTCAGCGTGTAAAGGTCCACTCTTTTTGGGACACAGACTCACAATTTTGCATTAATGGATGAGTAATGGTAATGTGCAATGCAATACATGCGTATATGGAGAGAATCGAACCCCATGTCTTTTGAACTAAATCTAATTCGTCCCAGTCTTCAAAGATTCTGTCAAAAGATGATGTGTCAAATCTTGTGCATACGAATTTTTTAAAAATTTAAATATGTACTTATACTTTTCTGCCAATTTTAGGTCATTTCCCTTCATTTATATCCATCACTAACATCTCCCTCTGTTGCTAAACACAATTTCATTGGGGCATAGAGTTCCATCCTTATGGCAACCACAGCATGCAACACTGTCATGATCCATGCAGTATGAATAGAAGGGTGCTCTGGATACATACGGATACATGGCCATTGTTGTCAGTTTAACAAAGATATCTTTACTTGGTGCATCAACGGTGTTACAAGTAAAGGCTTGGGGTGGAGGCATTTTGTGTTTTTTGCAGAAGTCAGTTGGAGAACTGCTGTATTCCTGCCGAACTTCGTGTAGGTCTGACTTGGCAGCTATCACCAAGCAAGGGATCCTGCTGTCCATGAAGTGTTGCTAGGGATTTAAAATAAAAATGAAATAAATGGTATCTACCAACTTCCATAAAATACATAGGTTTAAAATCTACAGAGCTGTGATTAGTAAATTCAACAGTCTGCCACACCTTCAGAGGACAGGGCGCAATCTATATTTTTTAAATGTACATGCCATCCTTCTTTCATTCGGTTCATGTATACCACATGTAGTTATCGAGGGTCTTTTTTCCTACTATAGATTCACAGCCATTTGGTGAAGTAAGTAACCCAGAGTGTGAAAAAGATTGGCTTGGTGTTAGTCAGCCTGATGTGGAATTTAACACTCCCGTTGTCTAATGATGAATGTTTTAAGTATCAGGATCCAATCTGGGTCAGTCACCAGCCCCAGAGGTTTTGTCTTCCATGTTTTTGGACTCGTGCTGGAAGCCACCCTCAGAGAACTCCTCTCTAGCAGAGTATGCTAGAAATGGAAGCCTAATAGAACATATAGCAGAAATTAGCTCCTCCTAACTCCACAGCAAAATTGGAATTAAGTTTCCCTCTTTAACTGAAAGTCATTAAGCAACAGTTAATGCAGCTAACAGATAATGCAGCTAACAATAGAGACACACATTCTGCTAGAGAAAAGTTCCCTGAGGATGGGGGCTCCTGCACAAGTTGGAAAGCTCGGAAGACGAAACTTCTGGTCCCAATGACCGACCCAGATTGGATCCTGGGACACATATATTTGCCCTTCATTAGTTTTAAGTACTATCCCACATGGACTAAATATACAGACGTACATATTGTTGTATGTCACCCAGAGTCACTTCTTGCGAGATGGGCAGCCACATACATTTGATTAATAAATAAAAATAAAATAAATCTTAAAATTCTGAGCAAACAGAAATAGCCTTGTCACTACCTTGAATCAAAATGGAATAAGCAAACTGCTGGTTTTCTCTGCAGGTATGTCCAACTTTTTTTTTCAGATGTTTAAAAGATCTACACAACTTTCACCATCAGAATTAATTTCTCAGAAAGGTAGTTGCTTTTCAAAGATCCCTGGATCTAGTAAATAAATCCACTTGTCATGGATGCTTTAATGTGATTTAATGTGGATTCTCATACTGACCGGGGTGAATTCCATAGCCAATACAGCCCTTCCCAAAATCAGTGATTCTATGACACAATTATTTTCTATGAGGATACAAACCTTGAATATTCTGGCACAATATTCAAATGATTTGGGATTGCTGACATCGTATACTAGGCAGACTACATCACACATGATTTCAGCATCACATAAGAAATCAGATTCACAAACACTGTGTAACTAGAAAGAAAAAGAAAATCAATGTCAAACACTATAAAGTTACAAACACTGTAACAAATTTACTTTTTTGTACTCATTCCAGCACATAACTTTTTCCAATTTAATCTGTCGGACACAAATAGGTGCTGTATTAAAAAAAAAACTAAAAACCCAAAGTGGTACTGCAATTTTTTTTTATTGGATTATATCTGTGTCCACCATCACGCACAATATTGTGCAGATACAGGCTTCTCGATATTTTATTGCCAGTACATACACTGTTCAGGCAATGTACAATGCATTTAATAGTCTCCAAAGACATACTATTAAGCCAAAACTAGGACAAGCAGAACAAGGATGTGCCAGCTTCAACCTCAACTTAGGATACAACGGGCAGAAATGATCTGGCAAGCACAACAATGAGTTCGGATGATGTTTGTATAATATGCCCCCAATCTAATATTTCAAATTATGTATCTTCTTTGTTACAATACAGATCCATTTTATGAATATTTGCTAGCCTACTCTCTATATTTTTAAATATTTATATATTGTATATTAGTTATTCTAAAACTTGTTTAAAGCTTAAACTGTTATGAACAGCCCTAGGAAAATCTTGTCATGAACAGGATATGTATTTTTAAAGTAAATAATACTATAAATCTGCTAAGCTCTTCATTAAACAAAGAAGATGCCTATTTTGTAAAAATCTCAAATTGTAACAAAAAGGTTCACAATAAACATTGTGCATCCCAAGCATGCTTTTGAAAATTAATAATGGAAAACTGGGGGGGGGGGCATGTATACCATTAAAATACAATGTCAATAGTCCTCATAAGAGGGGAAAAAGTCAAATTTAAATGTTATGTTATATGAGTAACTTACCAATAAGTATTTCTCTTGCCCATACACATAAACGGTATTAATTGCATAGTAGGATTTGTGCTCTGGATGTATATGTTTCTGCTTCTGAAAGCATAAAGGAAGAAAACTATAAGAAAACATATAGTTTTCTAATACAGGGTATTTCATACATCCATTTAGGCCTTCCCCAGACTATAATACTACATTAGGCAATGCTGTGCCTCTCAAATGTTTTGAAGCGAAACAATCTCTTCCTCACTGACCATGTTGGTTGTTCAAAGTGTAGCATAGGGGGTTGGCAAACTATGGCCCATAGACCAAATTCAACCTGCCACCTTTTTTTACAGTATACAGCCCACAAGTTAGAATGAGTGGGTAGTAGATTTCCAGGCCTGAATTTCTGCTGAGCTGGGGCATCAGAGGTCTTTCAGCAAGCTCCTTACTTGCAGGTTCGTGCTGTCCAAAGGCCGCTATACTGCTTGGCCTGCAGACCTGCCAACTATGCTCACGGAGGTGCACTGTACTACATTAAAAAGAACAAATATACTGGTATTTTGGTGTATACCAATACATTGGCAGCTAGGGCTCTCGGTGGTGCCAAGAGTGAGGGCTGAAGCACTGTGGGAACTCATGACTATCCCTGGGGTGCTAATTGAAGGTCCATAACACCAGAGTGAATGGAGAGATCCCTAATCAGAAGAGCCAGTAGGTCGCAGTTGGAGGGGGAATGATTCTGGGGAGCTTGGGACAGATTCAATCATTCAGGTAGTGATGGGCATTTTGATGGGAGTCAGAGAGTGGGCTGCTCCCCGAAAAGACGTCCCCAGTTTTTGGTACCGCTGTCACGTTCTGACTCCTGTGTACTCAAACCCAGGCCCGGATCAACAGACAGACAGAGGGCCGGGCTTTCGGCTGTTGTTATTTAATGCCAGGTTAATTAATAACAAAGATCCTCTAATTTGTGATCTCATCAGTGAGGAGCAGCCAACCTGGCATGTATTACCGAGACCTGGTAGGCCCAGAGGGGCAGAGTTTCCCTCTCTGAAATGTGCCTGGCCGGGTTTAGGATATGGCACCTGCCCAAGACCCCAGGGCAGGAGAAGGACAGGAACGGTTGTCTTCTGGAAATCCTGTTGGTCTTCAGGTGTGCTGCTGCACAAGTTGCTGGTTGTGAGGCTGTTTCTGAAGACAGGCTGGCAGGATCAGCTGGTACAGACTGTGGTGGCACAAGCATACTAGGGCATCCCCAGAGGGGGTTCATGTAAACCCTGTGCTATGTAAGCTGCATTGGGTATTGGTCTGCTTCCAGAACCATTCACGGTGTTGGTTATCACCTTTAAAACCTGTCATGGCATGCGGCCAAACTACTTGAGAAACCACCCTATCCCTATTTCATCAATCTGTCCTACTCAATCAATCAGGGAGGGTTTGTTGTGGATCCCGTCAACTAAAGAATTTTGGGGTCTAGGAAAAGGGCCTTTTCTGCTGTTAACGCTGCCCCATGGAACATCTTTCCCCCAGAGGTGAGATAGGCCCCCACTATCTCAACTTTCTGGAAAACCATCAGTATCTGAGAGTCTAAGAGTAGCATACAGCCTTGGGGGTGGTTGGTGACTTGAGGGCACTCCCTCTGTCTTTTTAATTTTTTTTTAACCTCTGTTAACTTTTAACTTTTAACCTTTGTTTTTACCAGTGTTTTTAACTATGTCACTTTTCACGGTTTTCATTTGTAAACTGTCCAGAGTCACTTAGGTGAGATGAGCAATGTAGAAATAGGATAAGTAATTACTGCACTCTGGATCTATATAGCAAAGCAGTATTACCTGAACATTAAATGCTGGTACATGACTAACTTAACAGTACATTTCCTTTGGGCCCCAAAGGACCCATAGCTAATTGCTTGTGCAGCTGTCCTGCCTCTAAGTTGCTGGATCACAAATAAAAATAAACAGTGAATGAGAAGAACCAAGTGGGGTGGGGAAATGTGCTAAAAATAATTTTAAGAATATACTATAGGTCTATACATATGTTGTATATTAGTATGTTTTAAATGTGTGTTATGTATGTGTACACTTTGAGAGGAAGCAACTAAATTTCATTTTTAATGTGTGCCATTGTGCCCACAGGAAAAAATGACAATAAAGGTTATCTTTAAAAAAAACTGTAAAAGCAGTGACCAAATGCTATCAACAGGTAATTCTGTCCCAATTCTAACCCTTGTTTAAGTGTCAGAGATCATCGTTTTAGAGAAAAACAGAAGAGTCTTACCAGGAGATTTCTTCCAAGCAGTGCATGGAGAACTCCATTTTTCCCACAGCCTTTCAACCCAATGAGATTACATCTGAACACATTCCTCTGAGTCTGTCTTTTTTGAAGGTCAATCTTTTTGTCTCTGGTTACTTTAAAACAAGAACAAAAACAGACATATAGCGAGATATGTTCCCTAAAATCCCAATGCTTTACGGTAAGTATTCTTCAACTGTTTTACCCTGCAAGTATCCAAATTCTTCCCAAAATAAGTTGGGAAGACTGCAAGCCAATACCTGTAATTGCTGATGCCTGGGATTCCTGTTCAGTCAATATTGAATATCCTAAATAGCCCAGATACTCGAGGCAGCGTTGTACATCCAAGTATGTAGTTAGTCTATAAGATAAAATAACTATGTTTCCCAATTTCTCAACACTTGTTGTAGCCTTAAGGCGTCCCCAACCTTTCTGGCTTGGCAGACAGGGAAGAGGTGGGGGAGGGGAGAGAGAGAGGATGTTTTGTGCAAGTGGCAGGTGCGCACGTGAACGTGTGCATTTGTGCAAGCAGTGGATACGCATGCCCGCTACTCACGCAAAAGGAGCTTTGTGCCGAGCACGAGTACCCGCACAAATGGAGCTTCATGCACAAGTTCCTGCAAGTGGAGCACATGCAGGCTTTCCCAACACTTGCGCAGCCCAGTTCCGAACAGGCCGCACCTTGGGAACCATAGCCTGGGGGTTGGGGACTCCTGCCTTAAGGTACTTTGCAGTACAAATCTATCGGTAAAATCCAGGACTGTTCATGCATTGGAATTCGCACCTTCTCTATTTGGGAACCCCCCTGAACAGATTTTTAAGCTATTGAAAGCAGCAGGAAGCAAAATTAGTAATATTTGTATCAGCACTTATCTACTACTTCTTAAGTAGTATGCAGTTAAACAATATTGGATGACAGCTCAAGATTTTATAATGTTAAGGTAGGTTATACATTTTATCAGTTTGCATGCCATGTATCAAAAAGGCAAGATAGCGCAATGGATAATAGAAAGAAACATCCCTGCATGTCTATTTCTAGCCATAGTAATAGTTCTCTTGGGCAATCTGCTTGTTGTGTGAAACAAGCATGGCAAACTTTAGTAAGCAGGTCTCCGAGAGAGAAATTGGCTTTTAATTCAACACAGAATTAATTTGGGACACTTGCCTGGGTTACAATCATACGATTGCTGCAGTTCCTTCTCGATTAAATCATAGTATATGAGAAAAGAGTATTTTGGCTTCCTTTCTTTTTCAAACGTGCTTGTTCTTAGAGTGCTGGGAGCTTTCAATAATAATGTATTTGCAGTTTGAAATAGTCATATCTGAAGAAACAATCAAATAGTACCAATCCACCTAAAACCAGGGGTAGGCAACCTTGGCTCTTTTATGACTCGTGGACTTCAACTCCCAGAATTCCTGAGCCAGCCATGCTGAGGGGAAAGGGAGAGGTTTCCAAGCTGAGCCATGCTGGCTCAGGAATTCTGGGAGTTGAAGTCCACGGGTCATAAAAGAGCCAAGGTTGCCTACCCCTGGGCTAAACTGTCTTTGAAAGCAGTTCATTTTCACTTTGTACCATTATTAAAAGAATGGCTGTTTCTAAACAAGTCGTGAGCAATCTCTAATTTATATGCTACACTTACGTCCACTGAGAAAGAAATCCCTGATATGTTATCCAACCCCTTTCATTTGTACAAATAGTGCTGTTGACATCTGGTCCCCATGGCATGTAAGGGAAGATTTTGAACAAATCCTTGAGTTCTTCAGGAGACAAAGCACAGTCTCGGTCCTGAAAACAGATTTATATTTATTTATAGCCAATTAGCTTTGTTTAGTAACTCAACTGACATAGCTTGTTTTTCTACACTTCGTTTAGTCGTGCCTCAGATGGCGTTGATTAAGAACTTCTGGGTAAAGAGAATGATATATAAACAGAGAGCAAACCCCACTCTCTTCTAGCACTGAAGATGTTACCTAGCTAGGTAATGAAATGTCTGCAAGAAAACAACCAGGCTCAGAGAGAACCAAGGACACCCCCCCAAAAAAAAAACCCCATATATTTTTATGTAACAGAATCACTTGATTGGCAAATATTAAAAATACACTATGCAATAAAACAAGTTAAATATTTAATATATTTTAATCATTTCAAGTGCCTTCAATAGCAAAAATTATGTTTGAAAAATGTATTCAAGAAGTAACTGGGGTGGGAGCTAGATGGCAGGCCTCTCTGGTGCCAGCCTCCATGTTTTGGAGTTCATTATTCTCAGACACTGATGAAGCACTGTTTCTCCAGGTGTTTCATAAAGCAATTAAAACAACTATATTCCACTGGTGCTTTCAATTCTATTTAATTTTTTACGGGCATTTATTTTGAGGGTGTGTTGAATAGTTGTAATATATTTTTTTAATACTCGCCTTTTTGTATATTGCCAGGAATGTTCAGTTAAATCAATCAATCAATCAATCAATCAATCAATCATGTGTTCATCTTAAAACAGTCACAAAATCAGATTAAGAACTTACCAAATCATGCTTATCAAACATGCTTTGAAGAAACAAGTATGCATGATGGTTTAACTCTGTCGTGCAGTCAGAAGGTATTTTTAACCTGATTGAAAAGAAAATAATATCTTTGAAAAAGAAGTATATTTACCAAACATAAAACGAACAGGCAAGTCTTGTAATTGGGGGGTGCATCATTCTGCAAGTTGTTAATGGACTAAGGTAAAACCCCACCTCCCCTTGTGCATCTTGCTTTCTTTCTCCCCATCTTTGTCAATTTTAAACTAATTTAACGTGACTATGTATTGCGTTAATGTTTTAAGATTTGGGGTTTTTTAATGATTGTAGGCCACCTAGTCTCACCTCCAGGTGAGATGGGTAAGATATGTTAAATAAATGCATACATGCATACAGACAGACCAGAGGCTTATCAAGCCTAATATTCCCTATCTCTAGGGCTAATCAGATGATCCTATGAAGCCCATAAGCAAGACATGAGCAGCTACTCTTTCTGCAGCTGCTCTCTAAGAGTTAATACTGAGAAGTGCAATATTCAAATTCTGGGTGTAGTATAGATAGTCCTGAAGTTACGACCACAAACTGGAGCAGAATTTCTGCTACTAAGCAAGGCAGTGGTTAAGAGAATTGCATCTGATTTTACAATCTTTTTTGCCAAGGTTGTTAAGTGAATCACACAGTCATTAAGTAAATCACAGTTGTTACATGACTCCAGCTTCCCCAACTGACTTTGCTTGTTGAAAGTCAGCTGGGAAGGCCATAATTGGCAATCACATGATCCCAGGACACTGCAACTGTTGCAAATGCACGCTCATTGTCAGCTCCCAAACTTTGATCACATGACTGTGGGAATGTTACGACAGTCGTAAGTGCGAGAATCTGTCATACGTAACTTTTTTCAGTCAACAGAGCGTCAAGTTCTAGAAAGTACATAATTTTCTACAGGGAAACCTAGATTTTAAATTGCATAGGTCAATAATACCAACTAAATTTAAACCAAGTTTTAAAAATCGACTGATACATACAGGGGAAATAAATACTCCGGTGTGAGCTCTAGGTCATCATCATAGCCAAAACGCCGCAATACTGTCCAAGTTGTTTCATGCCTCCCTCGCTGGATGAAGAGTGTATGAAGAAAAAGAAAGCCTGAAAAGACAGTTGTTTAATTGGCAATTCTAGAACACAGGCCAGGGAGAAAGGTTAGAATTGAAAACACAAGGAATGCTATGAAAGCATCATGCTCTTGTAAAACTGGCTGATCATGGTCAGGAGGGCTGAGCAGCCCTCTAGGGAAAAGGTGAATCAAAACATGTGGGCCCAGCTATCATTTCTCTAACAGCATCTTAAGAATCTGCATGCGAACTCAAGAAAATATGTTTTTAAGAGATACCAACAAGTATTACTAGCAGACATAAGCACACTCTACATTAGTGATAGCGAACCTTTTAGAGACCGAGTGCCCCAAAACCGCTCCGCCCCTCTTCCCACCCACAGGGCCACTCACCGCCTCCACGGCCCACCGCAGATCGCCCAGGCGGACCAGTAGCGCCATGGTGGCCACGCCCTTCACCCGTACCCTGCAGCAGCATCTGCGTGTGACGGAGCATGAGGGTGGAGTCTTGTCCCCACTGCCTGGCTGCCATGTCTTTGGCTGCGCTGCTCCGTGTGGGCTGCACCCGGGGGCAACTCTCCTCCGGGGGGCTGCTGGTAAGGAGGAGGCCATGGAGGGAAGCGGGGCTGGGGCGTGCCCACAGAGAGGGTTCTGAATGCCCCCTCTGGCACGTGTGCCATAGGTTTGCCACCACTGCTCTACATCATCTTTTCCCTTTTGGATCTGGAAAACTGCACATTCCAGATTATATTTTCAGTGCAAAAATACGGTACCAGCAGCCCTCTCTCTCATAGAAGAGGAATTGCCACTACCCCTCCAGCCCACCTGCAGATGCAGACAAAGCAGCAGACCCAACTGTTTGAGCTTAACAAAAATGCATCTGGACTCTGGCAAAGAAATATACACATAAAATGAGTTAATAAGCTGCCTTTTTGACTAATCAATTCCATACACAAACGATTGATCTATGCAGAAAGACCAAAGTATAAGCATCACCTCGGCATAGCACATTTAAACCCATTCAATTCTGTTGGCTTCCAAATTCATAAACAGAGATCAAGTCATGGTTTCTGCTATAGTTTCCAGATTATCAGCAGATCCCCTTCCCATGTTTCATATAGTAATGAGAAAGAATGTCGTCCTCACCCTTCAATGTTAATCCATTGTCTACGACTCCATCGCTTAGATTTTTCCTTACTACATTCTTTACGTCTTCCAACGCTTGAGATGCCAGCGGTGTGTTAAAGCAAATTCTCTAAAGAGAGTAGAAATATTTGAAATCAATATTTGTTGATAAAGATTCAGTGGGCTGTAAACAGCTTGGTCTCATGTCAGACTCATAAAAGTAGCAGAGCAAGCTACTAGCCCCGTGGTTAAATGTGCAGAAGAAGCACGTTGTTAGCTTCTTAGCCAGTCATGTGGTCAAGCCAGTTGCATCTGACCAACTCAGGGGATACGTCGTCACCCCCCTTTTTTTTGGCAAGAGTTCTGAATACAGAATCCACAACACTGTTGGTAATACAGAGTGACTACATTCTGGCATCTTATTCTTCCATCTCTCTGCGCAAAAAAATGGAGAGGGTGGAGTGAATCTTTAGAGCAGTGCTATTTCCCCCTGCTTTTCTTTAGGAAGACCTGAAAAAAGTAGTCCAGCCATAAATGCTCCCGCCCTTTGGAATATTCTCCCGCTGGAGGTGAGCCCCCACTCTCCTAGCTTTCTGGAAGAGCCTTAAAAATGGGTTCTGCTGGCTGGCCAAGGCCCCAGTAGGCGTACTCTATGCTGGGAGTGGCGGATGGGGGTAGAGAAAAGATCCGTAAACCCCCCCCCCCACGTTGCCTGGCCTCTTGGTTTTTAACTCTTATTTAACCTTCTTAATTTTAATCCTTCTGTATTACTTTTTTTAAAACCTTTTTATCATTCTATATGCTGCCCAGAGTCACGGCAACAGTGAGATGGATGGCATATACGTGTAATAAACAACAAACAAATAAAGAATTGCTGTTATCTTTGCAGACGCAGAAGCTCACTGCGCCCATCTCTCTGAAAGGAGAAAATGAGAGCAGAAGTCTTGCAACATTTTCATCCTTCCTTTCTGCAGCAACTCCCCCCCCCAGGTACCACCACCACAATTAAAGTCCTCTACAGTGAGTACAGTACCCTGGGCCTGAATGGCCCAAACCTTAAAATATCAGCAATGAGTTCAAACTGAGGATTTCTCTTGAGATGTAATGAATAGTTCAGGGATGAAACACGGCAGAAAATGGAGGAATACCTGAAAGAAGTTGAGTTCTGCATCATTCAGGGTGCCATCATTATCTTGATCAGAAATTCGGAAGATCCGAGTTAAGGCTTTTATACAGGCAGGTTTCATCTACAGATTAAGGTGAACCAAGGAGTGATAATGACTGCATTTTATTTCCCTGCCATATTTTGCTTCAACCTAAAAAAACTCTAGTTTTCACAAGGCACAATCAACCAAAAGAATCTGAATATTCTTGCACCTGCTACCTTCCTAGGTCTTTCAAAACCCACAGAGACATTTTTGTTTAAATATAAATCAGTCCTCCTAAACCTGATTATTTTTCGGAAGCGTTGACAAATGATTCCCACAACTGCAGACTCAGATCTGCTGAGCTTCATGTGGTAAAAACAACAATATATAATCTACCAACAAGTTTTAAGAAGAAAAAAAGTAAAAAAAAACGAATCTGGTCTGAATTCTTAATCTTTACTCCTAAAATATAAAAGGGGTGAAGCTTGTATGGTGGCACGGTCATGCCTGGGACAATGAAACCTATGATTGAATTAAAAAGTTAGGATATCTTAAGGGCCAATCTGGCACTAGATTTGATAGAGATATACAAGCAAACACAGAGGATATTAATATAGGCCAATCTGGAGCCAGGCATGGTAATAATTTTTATTTATGTATTATTAAATTAATTTGCCATCCATCTTGCTGTGTGGCTACTCTGCACAGCTTACAACAGTTGAACATAAAATTATATTTAAAACATTTCCTGGATGGGTTCAAGCTGCTATTCTTCTGGATTGACTAACAAGGTTACAGTACAGACCAACACAGAAGAGGACCGGTTAATAAGGTTCCAAACTATTGGATGGCTGACGAAGTCGCAGTTCAGATTCACAAAGTTATGTGAGTTGAAAGAAAGGGAAATAAATAAAAATAAGTTTCAATAGAAAAATAGCTATCTTACAAAACTCCATGTTTGTAATATTTAAGACCATGCAAGGCTTTGTATTTCATCTCTGAAATGGGTCCTCCCTCTGAAGCATTGTAAATTTTTACCTATCCTGAAATAAAATTCAAAAGTGACATTTTCTAGGTTACATTTGGTTTAAGATAGATGGCTTTGATTGTTTTTTGTTTCAGGGGTTTGTTTTGTTTTTGCCAGACTGGCCTCATAATGTCACTCATAAATTAGCAAGCAGGAATAAGGTACCTGAATTCAGCCTCTTTTGCAAATCACGTTTCTTAGCTAAAAGCTAACTATGCAAACTACATTTCATCTATTAAGTCTTTAAAGCATAAGAATCAATATTAATTCATCCCCCAGCTTGCAAGCTCAAAGTATCACAACACAAGATGTAACCATTATATGGGAGAACTCTATTAAGCATTGAGTTCTAAATTAGTTCATTGATTTTATTTAAGATTATTCTGAATTCACAGTTGACATAAATAGAAATAAATTCATTAAGCTGCCCAAAATTATAAAGAAACACTCCGTGGCCCAGTGTCAAATTAATAAATATTTACATACGTTTGACAAATGTACATTTTGTTTTGACATTAGTATATACAACTTTTATTTACTTAAAATGATAAAAAATGGTTTCTCCTAAATTGCAAAAAAACACACACACAAAACCAGAAACAGGAGGGGGGAAAAAACCTGCCAAAAGAGAAAAATAACATAGGGAGAAAATAAAAGCACAATGGATTGAAAAAATGCCTGAGCCCTAAATGCTTGTTAAACCAGATAATTCTTCCTCTCTAAGTGGGAAGTGGCCTTCTAGAGCCTAGATGCAATTGTCAGAATGCCCCACACTTTTTGTTCTTAGAGGGACCCAGTGCAAATGACTGACTTGTAAGGGAAAGAAATTCACATAGAAATCCAGTGAAGGTTTAAAAAATATTCTGAAATGGGCCAAGGAGCAAATGTGGAAGTAATTCAATTGACACAATATTGATGTTACAAATTCCAATGGTGGGCTTCAGTTAGATTCCTCACTTCCACAGATTACAAAAAACTGAACTTTCCAAACAGTCTTCATAAAATGGCCACACCTAGTGTGTTATAATAGCCAACTTGGATTCTATTAAATTGTGCTGACATATATCCCAATGACATTTTATTAATTTTTTTTTATCAACCTTGTCAGCCCAGTGGCTCAGTGGTTAAGACACTGGGCTTATTGGCTGGAAAGCCATGAGCCAAGGTTTGAGTCCTGAGCGCCACGTGACAGGGGTGAGCTCCTGTTCTCACCCCAGCTCCTGCTAACCTAGCAGTTCAGAAACTTGCAAATGCAAGTAGATTAATAGGTATCACTTCGGTGGGAAGGTAAAGCACTTTGTGATGTCATGCTGGCCACATCACTGTGGAAATGTCTTTGGACAGCACTGGCTCAATGGCCTTGAAACAGAGATGAGCACCACCTCCTATAGTCGGCAATGACTAGTGGAGTAAAATCTGCAGGAACGCTTTACCCCCTCCCCTTTTTTTTTATCAATATCAGAGGGTGAAAACTACTCTTAGCCATCTTTGTTACAGCAGACCTGGATCCTGGCGCATTCTCAGATCATAACATGATTCCTTCTACATGTCTTTTGAAGTCAAACATTTAAATCCAAATGAAGCTCAGACATAAACAAACCCTCCTGATCTAAACTTGTATGTTAGCCAACATTTAGCTCTGCATTGTTCCTAAGTACTAATTTAAGTGAACAAAATTGGGCATTAATGTCCAAAATACAAAACCAATATAAAAAGGCACCTTCAGTAACATCTGAGCAGAACATGAAGAGAACTAAAGCTGCAAAAAAGTAAAAACAAACAAACAGACCAGAACAATAGGCCTATGATTTATTTATTTATTTATTTATTTATTTATTTATTTATTTATTATCCCACCCTTCTCCTTGCGGACTCAGGGCGGCTGACAATCAATTAAAAACACCAATAACATCACAAAATTAAAATTAATTAAAATGAAATATTTAAATTGTCTGATTAAAATATGATTAAAAGCCCCTCTAAAAAACCCTCTTAAAAATTACCCTAGGCCAGTCCCGCTTGTTGGAATAGCCATGTCTTGAGGGCGCGGCGGAAGGAAGGGAGATCAGGGATCACCCTGATCTCTGGGGGTAGCTCATTCCAGAGGGTGGGAGCTCCCACAGAGAAGGCCCTCCCCCTTGGGGTCGCCAGCCGGCACTGTCTGGCCGACGGCACCCTGAGGAGAC
>NW_015388148.1:54107-88200 GCF_001527695.2 Protobothrops mucrosquamatus
ACTACAGACATCCTACCCTTCCTAAGATGATTTCAGAACAGGCAAATATCCAGTGAGCAGACACTGGGCCTCACTCTTCCAAATAGTCTGCCAATGTATTTAGGAGACACAAGCTGAAAAGTATCTACACTGACAGGAAAAAAGTGGGGTTGTAGCAACATCCATTACAATACCGTATCTGTAATCAATGTGGAATCCAGGTCACAATAGATTCTTCAAGTTTTTATCTACAATTTTTATAAAGTAAACATGTTGGAATATTGGATGTTTTTCACTTCCCCCTTCACAAGGAGCCTGTATGTCTTTGCCACTCAGAAAGGGAACACATATTGCTACTATGTGATCACGCTACCGTAGCAAATCTCTTTGCTAAGTAGACCCTAAAACAACTTCTAACTCATGCTCAAGCTTGTCATAATTTTTCTCTATTAGAGTAAAAGCTGTCAATCCTGTCACTTCATTATTCCCATTTTGTAGAACAGCAGGAAGTTAAGTAAGCTTTTACAAATAGGAGAGACAGAAATCTTTGTTGACATGCTAAATCAAGGGTCTTCAAACTTGGCCCTTTTATGACTTGTGGACTCAACTCCCAGAATTCCTCAGCCAGCTTGCCTGGCTGAGGAATTCTGGGAGTTGAAGTCCACAAGTCATAAAAGGGCCAAGTTTGAAGACCCCTGTGCTAAATCATGGTTCAATAAACCATTATGCTAAACCAGCACCAAATATATAATGGCTCAGTATGATGCACCAACTCAGCTACTGTGTCAATTGTTTGGATTTTTTCCTTATTTTAGGGAACCACCAGAATTCTGATAGTATTGCTAGATAAGAGAACTAGTCTCTAGATAAAAGAACCAAAGAGAACTAGTCAAGAGCTATCAGGAAATCTTCTATTTTATGTGATCTTTCAAAGTGACAGGGATGCCTGCTTAACATTAAACTCTATAACGTAAATTGATTCTTGTGCTTATACTTGATTTTCAGAACAAGCATAACTCATCAAGAGAATGACCTGTTATGCAATCCTTAGGAATGGTAAAGAAGAGAGGCTCAACGTCATAATGAAGGCTTGTAAAAAAAGTTTGTAATTTCCAATAACATTTTGGTCTGCATGGGAAAGGAGACTACCAGACAATAGAAGAAATTATTAAAAATAGGAAGATAGGTGACACATCAATTCTGAACCATCTGACTTGGAGAAAGACCAGAAGAATGGAAGGGTGAAGATATTTCTATCTTCTTAAAATGGTATATCTGTTTCCAACCACTATACCTCTCTACCTTAAATAACACTCAGGTTTCCACCTTGGATTTTTTTTTCTTCAAACACACTGCAGACAATAAAGCAGAAAATGGCAAAACACTGAGAACCAGATGCTGAAAGATCACTTCAGAATATTTTGAGTGTCACTCTTAGCTTTTTAAGACTGGGGAGTTAGTGACAGAGATGGATTTTATAGCAGAAAAGTATCAATATACCTCTTTTTCCTCTGGACAATAGAGGGGCCCTGTAGGGTGTAAAACTGCTTTCTGTGCATAATAAAACAATTCAGATATATTCTTCAAATTCTTTGCTGAGCACTAGAAAAAAAAATGAGAACAGTTTTGAAACCTTTACCTCAATATGGAAGAAAAAGGCTTAATATATAGCTATTGGATTGAAAGTCTATTCATCCAAGCACATTCTGCTTAAGGAATAGTATCATAATGGAAGACCTTTGTACAAATATCAAATTGTAATTTTTTTTATCTCATTTAGTGTTTAAAGTTTTAGTTCTGAAGCCTACTGTTATCTTGGCTTCATTATACCATATGTAGCACTTTTATTTTTATTTTTAGCTGCCTCAGTTTTATTTTTAGATGCAAATCCTTGAAATTAAGTAAAATGGAAAATGATTTCCGAACACCTGGGCAGTAAAAACAGTTACATTACTATTTCCTTTAATTATATTTTAAACTAATTTCCAAATAAATACTCTTCCCCAAAGCAGCTTACCTTTAAAAAAGAACTTTCAGGTTCATAAGTTAGAAAGACATTTTATAAAAAAGGAATGGTCGATAAAAATGGCATTTGTATTCAATTGGGAACAGATTTCTTTTTCTTGCTGTTGCTAATGATAAAAAAGCTAATGGTGACCCAATTCTTTATTTGTGCAGCTAATGACAGAAAACAGAATGTCCTTCTCCACAATTCAATAGTGGTAGGAAAAAACTACCAGCCAAAGCAGTGCTCATTCTGGGAAAAAGGAGCTCCCTGTATCTGCCCCTTTTCCTGATCAATAGCTGAAGCCAAGTTGTTCTCTTGGTATTTTCTAGGACAGAAGAGACACAATCTCCCAACAATCTCTATTCCTCCAGTTGGTATAGCAGCTGCTTCCCTCTGCTACTGCAATCCTAGATTTATTTAAAAGTAGAATTCTGATTTCTATTAAATAACTATGAATACCCACAAACATGGTATACCTCTACACAAGTTTCAATCTCCGTGTACTGGTTCATGATGGGAAGGATGGTTTCCATGCTACTGTACTCAACCAGGTCTGACTTGTTTCCAACCAATATAAGCGGAAGCCTGAAAAACAATTAAATGTTCTCACACTGAAAAATAAAACATATTAGATAGCTCATAAACGCACAATAAGAAAAACTAGTGTTTGCTGTTCAAATTGGTATTTAAATTCTAGCCCCAATATTATAGTAAGGGAAGATAATTTATAAAGTTATAGGAACATCTCTCAAATCAACCATGTGTGGTTTTATCCTTTTAATACTGTAAGCTGCCCAGAGTTACCCTGTGATAAAATGGATAGCCAATAAATAAATACATGTGTGAGACTGAAAATTCTGGTTTTCTTTGGCCATAAAACACAATAGTTTTAACTAACAAATCAGTTACATGGCTGATTTGAAGGCTATTTATGAGCTTTCACTACCACAGCAGGGGATATATTCCGATAAACATGGCTAGGACAACAATTATGTTAATTTAACTATGCACAGTAAATATGTTAATTAAAATATGAGGAGTGGTTTTCCCTTACATGAAAATCACACTTCAATACAGTAATAAATTCTGGATTCTCTGGAGGGCTAGGGAGTGTCCATGAATGTAAATACCTTATATAAAAGAATGCCACACAGCATTTCAGTTATGTTTCAAATGTAAGTTAAGCAATAGCAATAGCACTTATATACTGCATAATGATGATGATGATGATAGCGCCTTGGGTGCAATCCCAAAACAACTGGAGCACCACTTGGACACTATTGGCATTGACAAATTTGCCATCAGTCAATTGCAAAAGGTGGCCTTACTAGGAACAGCTTCCATCCTGAGACAGTATCTGTAATACCATCAATTCAAACATCCACATCTGCCTATCCCAGGTCCTTGGTAAGCACTCGATAGACAAAAATGTCAAATCCAGTCTGAACATCTGGTTGACTGCACGATGATCAATAATAATAATATAAAGTTGGAAGGGACCTTGGAGGTCATCTAGTCCAATCCCTGCTCAGGCAGGAAACCCCATACCATTTTAGACAAATGGCTGTCCAGTCTCTTCTTAAAAACTTCCAGTGTTGGAACATTCACAGCTTCTGGAGGCAGGTTGTTCCAGAAGTGCTTTACAGCCCTCTCTAAGCGGTTTACAGAGTCAGCATATTGCTCCCAACAATCTGGGCCTTATTTTACTGACCTGACCTCAGAAGGATGGAAGGCTGAGTCAACCTTGAGCCGATCAGAATCGAACTGCTGAACTGCTGGCAGCCAGCAGTTAGAGAATTAGCCTGCAATATGGCATTCTAACCACTGCACAATCACGGTTCTAATATTTTAAGATTACCAGTTAGATTAGAAACATTTGATATATTCACTGATGGTTGTGAGGAAAATTACAGAAGAATGCTAGGTATACTACTTTGAACTCCTGGATGAAAAGTTAGATATAAATCTAACACACAAATAAATACAATTATTTTTTAAACTTCAATTCCAGAAATCTAAGCAGTCCCCAACAGTGCAACAACAAGCAAGCTAATTAAAAGCTCAGGAAATATACCTTGAGCTTATAAATAATCTTCTTCTAAAATATAATTATAATTGGAGTCTCAATAATATTACTTAATATTTCACTATTTGAGCTTAAACAGATCTTAATGTGCACCTGCTGTCTTTGTCTGTTCTTTCATTGATGAGAGGGATCCACCGGCTTGTTACCTAAAGCAATAAATCAATATTCATTTTTAAAAGTTAGGCTGCACTATTCATTCCACTATATATTTCTATTTTGCTATTAGTTTTCTGAATGTTTAAAATGCATTTGAAGAAGTGTGAGAGGGCAAACAGTATGAACAAATAGGCAGTGCAAGGTAATCCTTATGGTAGTTACAAAAATTAAGTTTGCTTTCGTTCACTAATAATTGTGAAGTGATAAATCCCAGTGTCAAATGAAGGGGGTAAAAATAGAACAAAAACTCTATTCAGCATAACTGTATGCACAGAAAATACATAATCTGCTTCTGTATGTAGGAACTGCACATTTTCCTCATTGATATCCACTAAAACCGCAACCAATTTTCCCTCACCCCAAAATGATGCAACTTTCTAAATCAGGGGTCCCCAACCCCCGGTCCGTGGACCAGTACCGGGCCGCGGCATGCTAGCAACCGGTTCACACAAACAAGCAAAGCCCCATCCGCGAGATGCAGGCAGCACAGAAAACCATGCATCCTCCGGTCCGCGGAATAACCTCTCTCCACTGGAACCGGTCCCTGGTGCCCAAAAGGTTGGGGACCTCTGTTCTAAATAACTGGATCTTTTTCAGATTCTAATATAATTACCTCATGCAAATCCATTGAATTCAAACTACATTTTCATTCCATGCCTAAATATTAATGTATCAACACTAATAATATAGATAAGTTATTCTAAAAGAAACACCAGAGGATTACATTGGAGAAACTAAAAACACTGTGGTGCTCTCTAAGGTTAGCTGTTTGCTGCAGAAGTTTCATTACCCAACTAGGTAACATCATCAGTGCTAATGAGTGTGAGATTTGCTCCCTGTTTATATACATTAGCTTGCTCTGCCAGAATTGGTGGGAATGTGGTTTTCTCCTTAGTAGTTCCTTGATTGTTTTTTGCTTGTTCTCTGGTTTGCTTGGTGTTCAGCCAAATAAAAAAAATGCTAGGGAATTCAGACAATTGGCCATTAATAGACACATAGAAATTAGCCATATTTGCACATCATTTAAAAGAGACAACAAAAAGCTAAGGAAACCAAAAAAACCAGGACATATTACTCTCCAGCAGTCAATACCCAAATAAGCAAAGATTAATCAAGACACTCAGACAATTAAGCAGAAAACAATGCCTAATCAAGGAACTATTCCACTATCAACACTGGCAGGGCAAGTTACTGTGTGTAAATAGGGAGCAAACTTCACAGTGGCATTGATGTTAGCATTGATTATGTTACCTAACTGGTAATGAAACGTCTGGAAACAAGTAATCAAACTCAGAGAGAATCAAGGATTCCACAATTCAATCATAAGCTGCATTTATTCTTTTCTATTCGAACTAAAAAAATTGCATTCCGTGGCATTTAAACTTTGTTTGAATTCTTTTAAAGATCCCTAGTTTTCTCATCTGGAATATTCAATATGTTAAAATAAAAAAAAAGTAAAATATGCCCTTACAAGTGAAAGGGCCACACTCTGTCTATCAAGAAAACAATGCAATTCTTTTAGGACTAAATAAGAAAAGACTCATTTGGATTGATAGAAAATTAAGAAAAGACGAATTCATCATGTCTTTCCAAAAGACAGTCTGAACACCTGGAAACAAATGTATTCATGGTCAACAAGTATGCTATATTAATATCTGGACAAAATAAAAAACGCTTTCCTCATACCTTATCAATTGAATTCTTGTTGTTAACTGCGTATACTATGCAAATTACATTTGCCTGGGACAAAGAAGAAGCAAATGGTTTATAACTGTAAAGTTTTCCTAGCAAATATGTTAAAAGACATTATTTAAGGCCAATTGATAGTTTCTTCTGATATTCAATTAAACATAAGATATTAAAACTGTGAACCAGCAATTTACTTGTAGATTTTGTAGTGTGGGCATAAAGAATAAAAATACAAATACATACACACATCTATTTTTAAAAATTGTAAACTTGAATGTAGTTTGATGAATCATAAACTGGAAAAATCATAAATAGATTTGCAAGGATGTGGAATCATATTCTTCAAAGACAACTATACTCACAAACAAATTCACTGACTTTCCCACCAAAATTTATCAGTACAAGTTTCAGCATCTGAAAAAAGCAGCCTATTATTATAGCAGAAACTCTTTTGCTTCTGCAAAGGGCATTTCTTCCCCAACTTTTCCCTATCATATTCTCTCATTGTTTCATGGGATAAGTGTTCGGAAGTTAGGTTGGCAGATTTCAGTCCATAAGATGAACTCTGCTCATTATTCATCAGATTAAGACAAACATCCACTGGTTTATTTTTAAATCATCTTGTACACCCATTCTAGTCCAGGAAAGGCTGCCTGTGATCACTCACGCCTTAGTCATTTCCCAATTGGATTACTGCAATATATTCTACAGTGATATCCTTGAAAAATGCTCAGAAGCTTCAACTGGCAGCATATCCCATTCTAAGTGCCTTGGATACAGTTTGGACTATACCTGTGCTACCCTGCTATTGAGGGTGTTACACTGAGTCCCAGAATGATTCTGGATATAATTCAACGTGGTTATTGCATTCAGAGCCTTGCATGGCACAGGATTAAATGACTTGTGGAACTGCCCCTCCCCAAAGGTTTCAATTTTCCCACCCGATCTGATAAAGTGGGTGTGCTTCAGGTCTCACCTATTAAACGTCATCTGATGAGACCTAGGAGATTCATAGTGCCGGTCACATGTAATAAGTTCCTCAAGATCAGGAATGTCCCAACATTCCAAGAGTTCTGGAAGATCATGAGGACCTGGTTCTTCCCTCAGTTGCTGGGATGTCAGCTGAGCCCATCGTAGACCTATAGCTGCACTGTGAGTTTGTTCTAGCGCCTGCCTATGGTATTGTGGTTATTTTTAACTTAGTTTGTATCTGTATTTTGAGGTTTTGTTGTATATTTTTGTAAATTGATGTTAGAAACCCAGGGTTAGGTATTTAAAATCAGTGGCCACGTAAAATGTCTAAATAAATTCATAGAAAATATTTTGCTTATTTTTTTCTCCCCCATCATTCTGGTGTGCAGGACTTTGCACACCTGGACCTGTTCTTGACAACCACACAGCTGCAAGGATATACTTTACTAAACATCCACTCCAGCTAAGACATTTCAACTGACAGTCTAATGGGAAGAACAGAGAGTGAGGATGCTTTATAGCCTGAGGATAAATTCATCATTGTACAGCTTTCCTCATTCCTACATCAGTAATCAGATAAATTATGTCTTTAAAATGATGATTCGCCAGGTGCCAAAATCCTGGCTCACTTAAAGCAACTAAATCACTTTGAAGATACAACGTAAATGTACTAAGCATGCAAAAAAGAAAAAAAACACCTGAGTACACTGGGCTCCCAGCAAAGCATTGGCAGCTTACAGAGTAGCCTTGGGCAAAAACAGAATCAGAGCTTATATATCTTTGACCTAATATATTTCAAAGACAAAACAAAGGGAAAAAGCAGACCCAGTGTAAATTACAGCATGATACTGGAATGCTTTTGAAAATCCCATCTGGATGGCCTTCTCATTACTTATCCTTTCTTACTACAGTAGGTAGCATGTCAGCTATACTAAAGTTGATATAAGATAAATAGAANATAGGGATGGGCATCAGTTGGTTTGGTATTGAATGCAGCTCACATGTATAAGAAGGGGGGGGAGGTATTTTTACCACCACAATAATTTCATAATAATCAGAATGATTCTGGCTTTTCTTGTGGAAAGAAATTCACTTAGGCACCAAGATAGGTAAAACACAAACATTTCAGAACAGAAGACACATTCCACTCACTTGAGATATTTCATGATGGAGCTGTTCATCGCTTTGCTGAGATTCTGCATGGAACAGAATGTAACAATTACTATTGATCAAAATGATCGAAGAAAGGCCAGTAAGCATGAAGTATGACCTGGTCACTAAATGGGGGTTAAACTGTTTGATAAATTGGGGTGAAGTCTGGATTAAAATGTTGTGTGCTAAATGTAAAATCTGTTAAATCACGCTCTGTAAGGTTTTATAACAAAGTGTCACAACAAAGACTTATGAGAATGAGGATAACGAAAGAACTTCCATCCAGTTATTTTCTTGACTCTAATCTTAAAAATAATTTGAGAAAGAGGAACTTTCCAGGTTTACTACATGTTACAATTGAATTCAATAGAAAAAAAATACACTTTCTAAGAAAGTGATTCTTGATAAAGTAGTGCTTCTTCCATTGACTTTGCTTGTCGAAAGCCAGCTGGGAAGGTTACATATGGTGATCACATGACCCCAGGACAATGCAACTGTCATAAAAACATGCTAGTTGCCAAGTACCCGAATTTTGATCACATGACCGTGGGAATGCTGCAAAAACTGTAAGTATGAAAACCAGTTATAAGTCACTTTTTTCAGAGCCATTGTAACTTCAAATGATCACTAAACAAACGGTTGTTAAACAAGGACTGAATTTTCAGTTCAATATCTCAGTTTTCAGGAAAAATCCTGAATTGTGCTGGCACATTGCATGGCAATGCACATATGTATGGTTAAGGAAGCAAGCTAGGATTTGTCTTCATGCTGAGTGGTACCCTAAATGGATATATGGCTATTAATTTGGATGTTCCTCCAGACTAAAAAGCAGAGAATGTTTATCACTATTCAACAAAATGTAGTTATTCTTCCCCAGGATGAAGCACCACTTTCAATAATAAAGATGCAGATTATTATAATAGGCAATTCTAGGTTTGTTTTACATTGGGTAGAACCTAAATTACTTACACTAGAACCCTAAATATCTAGTGCTTTATAGTTACAAACAAATGGCACCTGGCCGTTTTATACAAACAGACTGGCACCTGGCCATTTTACAGTTATTTCATAATTTAGCTGCCATGCATCTTATCCATTATCTTCCTATCTAAAAAAGAAATCCCCATTTCATCTGTTTCACGACATCTAGCAAGCTGGCTCTGTTGGGAAAATGTCAGAGGAAATGGACAGGAAGACCTGGAGGAACGTTGTCCATGGGGTCGCGATGAGTCGGACACGACTTCGCAATTAACAACAACAAAAAGCAGGGGTAGGCAACCTTGGCTCTTTTATGACTCGTGGACTTCAACTCCCAGAATTTCTGAGTCAGCATAGCCAAGGTTGCCTACCCCTATTACTGTTGCATTTGTGAGACTAAGAAAGGAGCAAAGAGACTGATTTCCTAAAATCTTGGTTATTAGAGGCATAAACTGTAAAGACAGAGAAACACTATTAGTTGGGTGGAAGAGAGGATTTTTGATACATTAATCTTTGAGCTCTATATGCCCGTATTCTTCCTTTCTACAGCTGATGAATTGTTCTTTGATACCTCCATTCCCAGAGCAGCCAAACCATAATATATATATATATATCTTTTTTAATTTATAAAAACAGAGGCATTACCTGAATAATCCACTATATGGGTTGGCACTCTTTCTGGGGTAACATCAGCCGGGATAGTGATTTCTTCAGCTCGTGGAGGAACCTCGGTGTATGAAAAGCAGTAATGTTAGTTAAATATTCAATTCTTACATAAACTGCAAAGCTTGTAACCTGTAATAGCAGAAACTGAGCAATTACCTATGATACCCCCTTAAGCAGGAAACTAGAAACCAAGTAAAACAAGTTTTTACCATTTGCCACCTTATTTGATTTCACCAGTTTCCGTTAAAGAAATTCAACATTGTGCATTTCTTACCATAAAAGATCGTTTTTTCCCAAGTCATTTCATGCTTGTTACATAAATTGCTATTTCTAACAATTCCAAGTACTTCTCCTACACAACTTTCTAATCAACGAATCCCATCATTTTTTTTTTCACAGAACATGATGATTAACAATGGAACTCTTAGAGCTCTCCATTCCATTCTCAGACATTCAATGATTTTTACCAAGTCATTCATCACAGAAGTCAGTCTCATATATTGGCATATTTTAGCCTAATGGGAATTATGGCAATAAAATCTTGCGTGCTAATGACAGAAAATATGTTGTTATACTGTGAGAAACTTTGTCATTCATAATATCGATTATGAACAGAAATGGCAGCAATATATTCTAGCGATTAAAGTGTTGAATAACTTGTACATGTTAAACTTGCATGTTTCTTTATGTAATTTCACAAATTTTTAAAAGCTTATAAAGAAATCACTCTTTTATGTATCTAGAAAAAAAGAACATAAAATATAAACTTTTAGAAGCAATTACTTATCTAAGACTCTAAGCGTATGCTTTTGGAGTTCTTGTATTTCTATTAAGGGCTTCAAAAATATAGTGAAACATGAATAGATTAACCGGGGGAGGAGTATCTGCTTCTAATGAACATCTGGTATATTGACAAGTATGCACTTATTGTGATTTTATATAATTTTCCCAATGTGTGTAAAGATATCCTTTACAAACGATGGCAATGATGTATTGTAATTTGCATCAAACATCATTAGCAAATGTAACTCACAGCAGAACGCTGTCTACTATATGTGTAATCTGTTACGTCAAAGTCCAGCAAATTGAAATTTAATTGCACAAGGATTTTTTTAAAATCAAGTGTCATGAAACCTTACCTCTTCAGGGAATTCTTCACTGACAAGAGACATGATAAGTGATGTCTTCCCAACTCTGGCTGTGAAATTGAGAAGATGAACATTCCTGAAGGATTTTCATAGGTAATTCTTGGCTGGGGTAGGGGTGGGTGAGGGGTGGTGTCAGAAAGAGTACCAGCAATATTACTGCTAACCAGCAATAAAACTGTAGATAAACCCTTATCAAAAAAAAAAGGCATGGTTCTTTGAAATGACAACTACAAAAGTAAGGCAAGTACAAATAGGTGATTTCTACAAAACTTTCTCACTTTTTTTTAAAAAAATCTTAATATAGGTCACGTAATAGGAAAAATACATCCTTGCACGAATATACAGCAGTGGTTCCCCAAACCTTTTGGCACCAGGGATCGGTTCTGTGGAAAACAATTTTTCCACAGACCGGAGGGGGAAATGGTTTCGCATGCTACCTAGATCCCACACGTGCGTAGATGAGGCTTCACTTGCTTGTGCAGCCCGGTTTCTAACGGGCCATGGACTGGTACCAGTCCGTGGACCAGAGGTTGGGGAACCCCGATATACAGCAACTCTTTCCAAACAAGATTAGAACTACAACATCCTCATAATAAAGAATTCTGGGACTCAATTTAATAACCGAGACTTCAGTGAATTACTGCACTGATCAATGCTTTTGAAGACTACCGGATTACTATATGCAAGGATAGCAATTGATTGTGACTTTCTTTGTACAACACACTTAACTAAGTCAGTTGTGGATTGGTTGGAATATCTGGGGAACATCACAACCAGATCAACTGATCTAGTGGTCAACTAAATTCCAGGTGGTCAAACATAGCCCAAATCATACCTAGTATTGCACTGAAATTAATTACACCTAATCAGTTGTGATATAAGCACACATAAATGAGTAATATTAGTATTAGCTTCCTGTCGTAGCCCAACAATGCTTGCTGCTGGCAGCACCATCAGGAAAGGGCTACTAATCAATGGAAGCCTCATTGGTCCCCTTCTGTTTCAAAGGCTCGTGGAATTGATGGAAAAGGGGTCCAGGTCTCATGTAATTCCAAAAACTTTTGGCACAGTTTTTGTGATTGTGCGCCACTTTCATTTTTAAGGAAATCTGATTAGGTTAGTGGCTGGATAGGTTATGTGTGTTGTGGAAACAGGGCTCAGATTTATAGCATAAATGAATGAATAAAAAGCAAATTGTATTTACTATAAATCAGTTTGAGAACAGATTAAGAACAGTCAGAAGAAACACCCCAAATAATGGTCCAGAATTGTTACTACAGGTAGTCCCTGATTTACAACCATTCAAACAACCGTTTGAAGTTACAAGGGCACTGAAAAAAGTGACTTATGACCATTTTTTCACACGACCATTGTAGCATCCCCATGGTCAGGTGATCAAAATTAAGATGCTTGGCAACTGGTTCATATTTATGCCGGTCTCAGTGTCCTGGGGTCATGTGATCCCCTTTTACGACCTTCTGACAAGCAAAATCCATGGGGAAGCTAGATTCACTTAACAACTGTGTTACTAAGTTAACAACTGCAGTGTTTCACTTAACAACTGTGTCAAGGGAAGTTGAGAAATGGGGCACAACTCACTTAACAAATATCTCACTTAGCAACAGATATTTTGGGCTCAATTGTGGTTGTAAATCAAAGGCTACCTATATTTAATTGTGAAACATGGTCATCTGAAGTAAACACTGTCATTTCAATGGAACAGAATGACATATATATTCTACGCCAATTAAGTAAGAAAAAGTAGGAGAAAGCTAAGTTACTTTTCCTCTGAGCCAAGAAAACTTTTGATGATGATGCCTTGGAAGATTTTTTTAAAAAAGCCTTTTTAAATCTTTGTCTGACAAGAAGAACTGAATGAGCATAATGACTTCATGCAAAATGACTGCTGGCTAAATAGAATATTCAAATACCTCTGGGCATCGCCTAAAGTTAGGCCTTGTTGAATCTTGCTATAGAAATAAAAGTGCTATTAATACTCTTAAAACTGGTACAGCACTGAATCTTCTTGTGGATGGGCATATAGTTCCCTAGGAGATACGGACATCTTATTTCAGGTTTGATTCATATATAACTGGCATAAAAATTTAACAAATAACAGTAATATCTGAGCTTGTCAATGCAAACTTACTTTTTTACTATCTGAAATCATAACAAAAAAAGGAGCATATTTTTTTGCCTGTGAAGACTGGATGAGAATAATTTTCCTTTCTTTTTTAAAATTTCCTTTATTTTCTTCTCATATATAAGTCTGGACAAAATCAACCAATAAAAACCCAGCAAATACTCATCTCTATTTTAATTTTTAGCTTAGTATTGACTTTGTATGGCTTAAGACAAAAACATTCTGGGAACTGCTTTGTGGTAAAGCAGAATTTTAGTTCCTTTTTACTCCACATAAAGGCAAATCTTTATGTGCTGTGCTGTACTGTATATATAAGCCCGTATGTGAAAACATTCCCAAATTTGAGGCAACTGCAGGAAGAGAGTATTCAATCTTTCATTAGTATTTGTTCCACTATCAGCAGACACATCACTCTTTTAAATTTTGCTTTAAATTTACCCAATAAACTACCTGTAACCAACAAACATAAATGGGTACAACCTTGCTATATTGTAAAAATTATAGATGTATAAACTTCTGTTGAGCATTTTCACCGAATAAAAATTATAAAATTGCTTTAGAAATGTAAATTTAGATTCACATTCACATATATATCGGTAGACATGGGTGCAACTACCACCACATATCAATCCAAAGGACTTTGATATCACCAAACAGTATTTTTCTATAGTAGCAATGCCCTTGTTCAGATTCAAGTCAAGTACTGTGATACAGAAAGATAAAATTACTCAGAGTGTGATTTAGCTTTCCAAATTTCAAATTTAATAAAAGTTATTAAAATTGTCCAAACACTCTGTTATGCAAAAGTTTACATTGAGACATTTTAGCTTTCTAAAATGTTAAAGTGGCTGTAATGTTGCTGAAATTGAAGCATAGGCATTTCCAGAGAGTAGCCCATGTCCTAATTCTGTTTTCAGAAAAACATGAGTTGCCCGGCACAAGTAAACTTCAAATACACCAAATGCGTCATAGCACACAACTAAAAATATAGTTTAACAATTGGTATATTTCTGGTATCCTTTCATGCCAGAATCTTAAATCGTTGACAATTACAGGTAGCCCTCAACTTACGACCACAATTATGCCCCAAATTTCTGTGGTTAAGTGAGACATTTGTTAAGTAGGTTTTGCCCCATTTTACGACCTTTCTGGCCGCACTTGTTAAGTGAATCACTGCAGTTGATAAGTTAGTAACAACAGTTGTTAAGTGAATTTGGCTTCCCCATTGATTTTGCTTATCAAAAGGTTGCAAAGGGTGATCACATGACCTTGGGACACTGCAACCGTCATGAGTCAGTCTGGATTTTGATTATGTGACCATGGGGATGCTGCAACAGTCATAAGTGTGAAATGGTCATCAGTCACTTTTTTCAGTGTCGTCGTAACTTTGAATGGTCACTAAATGAACTGTTGTAAGTCGAGGTCTACCTGTACATTAGCAGACTACCTTCTGTATCTCTCTGTGTGTGATCCTTCACTGCTATGTTTCAATTTTATACTGAATTTATGGAATATGGCAGAGAATGCACATAGGAACATTTAAATTAATGATGTACAAAGTATTTCAAATAAAAAAGATCCTCTAGACCAGTGTTTCTCAACCTTGGCAACTTTACGATGTGTGGACTTCAACTCCCAGAATTCTCCAGCTAGCATTGCTAGCTGGAGAATTCTGGGAGTTGAAGTCCACACATCGTAAAGTTGCCAAGGTTGAGAAACACTGGTCTAGACATTCCAATACAGTTCTGATCATTCTGGAAATGTTCCAAAACAATTTCAGCTCAAAATACTTCCAGAATTGTCAATCTCCTAAATAAAAAAAAACTGTAGATGTGATCTTGATATGGTAGGGCTTGGGAAGAGAGGAAATATATACTACATATTATGGGAATTATATAAAAAAAATACAAATGTATACCTGTCCATTGCAGTGAAGCAAACCCCAGTTTTTTTAAAATCAAACTATGCTATGAAAAGTATGAAACCAATTTGGCTCTTAAGAGCACACATCTCTATATCAATGTCAGCATGCAAGGTTTTTTGAAATATTATTTTCAGATTATACTGTAAAAAATAAATAATATATTCAAAAGATAAGGATGTATGACACTACTCCTGTCAAATAATGTTTTGGAGTTTTTTTTTCCTGGCAAGCAACATTCCCCTAAATAAGAATTCAATTTTCTAAATTTAGGCTCCTAATTTCAACAGTCACTAGATAAATCAAAGCACAGCTAAAGGACAGCTTGAAGATTTTGGTCTCAGACCAATCTTCTGAGCAACAGCAGTCTCGTCACATGCAGGAACATGAACCATTTCTGACAGTATTGTTCACAGCAGCTAAAACTCCGAGAGAGTCAGTTTGGTGTTGTGATTAAGGCGCTGGGACAGAACCCAGGAGAACATGAATTCTAGTCCCAACTTAGATAGAAAATCAGCTGGGTGATCTTGGGCCATTCATTCAGCCTTAGGAAGAAGGCAATAGCAAACCACTTCTGCAAACTTGCCAAGAAAACTGCAGGAATCTGTCCAGGAGTCAACACTGACTCTGAGGCAAATACATGCAAATACAAACACATCGACAGAGTCCTTGAGAATTAGACTTACAGACCTACATTTCAATGGTTTTAAATTCAACTTCCTCATGCTTAATCAGATAACACTGTAGTCTATTGTCTTTGTACTAATCAACATAGTTGTAAGAGAAGATATGCATTTTGCTTTGATTTGTGGACAACACTCTTTGTCTCAAATTGTACTTTATTGTGAGCCTGCTTCCCAGCTTTTCTGATTTTAAAAGTTGTTTGCAATCTGCATAAAATGAATAGTGAAGCAGTTCAAAATGCCACCCTATCTATGCAAATCTGAGTGCTTGCTTTTAGGAAACATTTTTCAAGGTCACACAAGCAACAAAGCAAGTCAGGAGACAGGATAGATAATAATCTCTTTAAACAAATCATTCTTTATTGAAATCTTCCAAGAAGATAAAATCCACTTTTCATGGCTGAATTCTCAAAGATTATTTTTTACACCACTGACCTGGAAATTCAACCTAAACAGAAATGAACTAATAAGCTAACTTTGTGTACATTCTCAGTGCAAGACTATGTCATCCTGCATACTCAAATAAATGACCTAATGCCCTCTGGATATTTTGGACTTTACCTCCCATCAGTCTCCCTACAGTGGCTAGCAGCAAGAAATATTATTGTAGGAGATCGAAACCTCTGGAATGCATCAGGGTGCTATCTTGAAAAGAAAAAATTGGTTGGAAAATAGGAACTCCTTCCGATTTATAAATATTTACCAGTATCTGGAAGGTACATATGCAACAGTCTTCTAAGTAATTTAAAAGAAAAAATGATGGGGTCAATGAAGAAAACAAACAAAATTATTATTCTCAAATCCCACCCAAAAATCTCATCAAGGCATTATTAGAGCTTTAAGGAAAACTCCAAATTCTCAATTCTTGAACTATTCTAAATATAGCAAATCATTCAAAAGTATTTTAATTCATTAGTCCCTCAATCAAATTTCAACAATAATTCATAATTGCTAGATTCACAGACATCAGACTCATTAACATTCAGAGCAATCTTGGTAACTTTGCACAGTATTAACAGCCAGGCCTCTATTTTCTGACACTATTCACTGTTCACACATCATTCTCAATTAACATACAACCCAAAAAGGCACTTTCAATGATACACTAATCAGAAAATAAATCTTCCCCAACTTCTGCTACGCAGATTAGGTTGCTGCTGCATTCACAAAGATTTCAACCTATAAGTAGCATGCCACATATTTAAATTACAGACCTATTAGTCTGTATTCCATATACAGTATAGTTCCCCAACCTTTCAGGGTTGGTGGCCTGGAGCGGGGGTGGGGGGGGGAAGGGGGGAAAGAAGGGATGGTTTTGTGGTGGGGGGAACACAAGCGCGTGCATGTGCACAATTTCTCGCGCAAGTGGGGCCGCAAACGGCCACAGCAATGCTCACATGAATGGGGCTGTGTGCGTGCACGCACACACACACATACACGGGCCAGCCACTCATGCAGCCCAGTGGCCAAAAAGCCATGGCCCACAGGTTGGGGACCCCTGGTATAGAACACTTAATAACATGCATGCCAGAACATAGATTATCAAAGACATGGAATAGTTAAGTAAATAGCTAGATCTGGGTTAATTGTAGCCATGTAAGTGCCAGATATTTTGGCCTATAACTTACATAAGCCCCTAACAGAATAACCAATAGTTAGAGATTGAAGAATTTACAATAACAGAATAACAGAGTTGGAAGGGACCTTGGAGGTCTTCTAGTCCAACCCTCTGCTCAGGCAGGAAACCCTATTCCAGTGATGGCAAACCTTTTAGAGACCGAGTGCCCAAAACCCACTGATGCATTGTCGGGTGCCGGGTGGGTGTGGCCCATTGACTGGGTGTGGCCCATTGGGTGGGCATGCCTGCGGTGGTAACGGCAGACTGGGTGGGACTAAAAAGTTCAATCAATCAATTCCAACTTTGCAAGATCTTTTTTTTCCCGCGAGAAGTTGATTGATTGATTGAACCTTTTTTTTTTTTTTGCACATGGCGGCGGAGGCCTAAAGCGAAAAGGTTTTATAAAACCCAGCTGAAGGCCTAGGACTGGGGCAACGGCGCGCGTGCCCACAGAGGGGGCTCTGAGTGCCGCCTCTGGCACCCGTGCCATAGGTTCGCCACCACTGCCCTATTCCATTTCAGACAAATGGTTGTCCAGTCTCTTCTTTTGATTTATAAGTCAAAAGCGCTGGAATCGAATATATTTCTGAGATGCCCTGTCAGTTTGTATTACTTATGTGGGAGCATTCTTTCTGCAAATATATATTTTATCTCAGTAGAAAACAGAACTCTGTGTATAACCATTTTGCTGTAAAATACATTATTAGGATATCTGCTGAGGGAGCATACAGTAGGTAATCTTGTCCAAAACTCTATTTTGAAATCCATATTTAGAGCCAAGATGAATCAAAAAGCCTTAGGCCCAGATCCCCAGTAAGGTTATTTTTAAACAATCAACAAAATACTAGAAAGAGCATATATCCTATAGTGAGCAGCTGATTTTGGGGGAGGGAGGGGAGCAGAGGAAACTTGGTGACTCTTATTTTGAGGGAGGACAGCTGGTGCCCTTGTGTCAGCAACTTGCTCCTGTATAAAAACAACAACTTTGATCCAAAACATAAAAGCAGAAGATGAGCTAGCACTGACAAAAAAAATGGGAAGAAAAGAAAAGCACCTTTTTCCAGGTGAAAAGGTTAAATTAACCTGCACATTTCTATCCCCATCTGTCCTCCAAGGAATACCAAGATCCAAAAATGAAAATAAATCTAATCCCATAAGAAATAGTTTTCCGGGTGCCCATCAAAATAGGGTTTGGATGACATTATCTAATGCACGCTCCCTCCGCAGGTGTCCTGATAATTGTATTTTAGAGCAAACTTCCTGACTATACACAGAGTTCCGTTTTCCATTGAGATAAAAATATATTTGCAGAATGTATTTTTATCCCTTCGCTTTCGCTCTGCCTCTTCGTCTGCCCTTTTTACACCCCCTTGCCCGATTTCTGCATCTCCTAAAACCGGTTCCCCTCTTCTTCAGCCTGTCTCCCCCCCCTCCCCAAGATCCTATAAAATCCCATTACTGCATCCTTAATCCTCTGTTTTCTTCTTGCTTTCCAATGCCCTGCCCACTGCCCTTTCCCTCTCCTACTTTCGCTTAAACCCCCACCCACCCACCTGGTTCTTTCCCCCAACACTTTCTCCTTTCCCCCAACACTTTCTCCTTCTCCCCAGCCACCTTTCCGCCAGTCAACCCGACCCCTTTCATTCCAGCAAAGGAAGACAAAACAAGACACACGTGTAATCTTACCTGCGCAACATCACTCTTCCCGTCCTCCCTGAAGCTCAGCCTGCCAAACCTCTGCCCCACACCTGGTTCATTCAGCGGGGCGAGCCGGCTTCCCTTCTCTCCGGCCCAGTCCCCGCTTCTCTGCCTTCCCCCTCTTCCGTGCTGACCTTCCCAGCCGCTCCCTCCCTCCTTTCCTTCCTTCCTTCCCTCACTCACGTTCTCCCACCAGCAGGATCCTCACGTCCTTCTTCATCGTGCTGTTCCTCCGCCTTCTGGGCCCGGCGATCCGGCACCGGCTCACATCAGGGCTTCGCTAAGGCGGAGGGGGGGCGGGGGGGGGAGAGAGCTACGGCCTACTACGCTTCGACCCGCTCGTGCCGTCCCGCCTCCAACAGCCGGCGCGAGCTCGCTCTCGCGGCCACCCCGCCCTCCCCAAAGCGCCTGTTCGCAACCTTTCCCTCCACCGACCATAGACCGGAGGCTAGAAGGACTGACGGCTTTGAACTTCCGGAGCTAAGTTCGCAGCTCTTCAACGGCAGAGAGGGCTCTCTTCCAGGTTGCTCTATGTCGGTTTGCTCTTCTAAGTGAGCGCTCTAACGGGGGGGCCCATCGGCATTTCCTGGTTGTACGAATCGGAGAGGCAGTCCGATGGGGAGCAAACCGGAAGTGTAACTGATGCGTATTAGTTTTTAATTTATTTATTTTTTTTAAAAAAAGGACGCGTTCAGGAGCACAGAAGCGCCTTAGTTTTTTTTTTTCTGTAATTGTAATTTAATTTAATTTGGAAAATAATACGAAAGTAACATGCAAGTATTTAGGGCTACAATATACATCTTTATTCAATTGATTGGGAGAAACGGGTTGCTGGAGAGTTGGTAGATTTATCGTTGGTATCGCTAGAGGTATTTGTTGCATTTGAAATTCATTTTAATTTCATCTATTTTTGAAATGTCTATGCTGCCCTACAGAAACAAATTTTCTAAAGGTTACAACTACTGCAATTATTGTACAACTTAAACCCCGAGGAAGAGCATCTGGTTCTTGTTCCCTTGCTGCCCCCCACTAGTTTTAAAACCTTATATCCAAAAAGTTTTTACCTGGCACAGATATAATTGATTGGTGTGATATTCTTGTTGTGATTATGGCATGGATACATATAGTCACCCAGATAACTGTCATTCATTGACTGATAATCCTAACCCCTTTGATGGGGAAAAACTAGCACAAGGCCACCTAAACCATCAGATATAAATCAATTGATGCATGAACTGGCAGGCAAAAAAAAAAAGAACAAGAACTTGGGTGCTATTTATTTTAATTTCTAAGCTATCCATAACAGCTTTCAAATAAGGTCATCTAAATCATTTTTATGGACTTCTCAAAATATCTAATAGCCTTGTTCTTCCAATTATGTATCTCAAAACAAGAAGGTGTTGAAAGGTGGCAATATGTATTTGCCTAGTACATTATCCCAAAACTAATTTGGGCAGAATCTCAATTTACAAAGATGCCTCTGCAAAGATGCCTCTGTCTTCAAACAGAAGACAGTACATAGTGATGCTCTTTCTTTTGGTTTGCCTTTGATCGTATCAATCATATTGCAATCCTGATGGCAGATCTGTAGGCCTTGAAAGAATTCTTGGTAAAAGTCAGATCATTTAATGGATGAAAGTCCTTTATAAATAACATCATCTGGACCATTATCAACCTGGACCTACCTATTTACAGTATTCTGAAATTTGGTTATATGGAGAGGGTAAACTCTAATTTTTAAGAAGAGCTCATGAGGAGATCCTGGAAATTATATGCCTGTAAGCTTAACATCTGTTAAGATAGTTAAAGATAAAATGTAAAAGGCCTTGCTAAAGGATGCTCAACATAGCTTTGGTAAGCGAAGGTGTTTTAAGAATGTTAAAAAAAATGAGGATAGGACTGAGCCAGTAGACATCATCCACTTAGATTTTCAAGTCCCTCATCAAAGACTTCTCAGCAAGTTCAACAGTCATAGAATAAAATGGCAGAACTTCTTGTGGAAAAACAATTGACTAAAAAATAAAAAACAGTAAGTGTGAATAGACATTTCTCACAATGGAGGGATATAACTACTACGTTCCTGTGGTTCTATTCTCACTTTCTTAAGTATTTATAGGTTATCTGGAATTGTTTTGATTAGTGGAATACCCAAGTTTATCTCAGAAATTTACTTCCTGTTTTCAACAAAACTGGGTTCATTTAACAACTGTGGCATTCGTTTAAAAATCACTGCAAAAAAGGATGCAAAATTGGGTTGGTCAGATGGTGACCCAGTCTATGACCGTTATGACTTACAACTGTAATGGGCAGGCTCCAGTATGACCATAAATTGAGGACTACCTGTAATTCAATTTTGGGATTCAGGAACACAAGCTTGGCTGATTTCAAAAAGGTGCTGGGCCAATTCATGGAAATCATGGGAATCAATTGCTATTCGCTTGGATGGCAGTCAAACTCTGCCTCTTATCCAGGTTATACGCTGAAGAAGCTGCTTGGATAAGTAGTGAAATGTTTCAAACCAACAGGGAAAGAAAAAAAGTCCAGGTGCCATTACTCAACTTTCAGACAACTCTATTTGGATGAATGAGAATCTTCATAGTGGTTGATGGGATTGGGGAGAGGTTTCCCTGTGTGTTCAGGCCCAACTCTTTAGTCTGGTTTAGATAACATTTTTCCTTTGTTTCCTTAATGACCACCTTCCTTCTTATCTATCTCCTGTAGGGATTTTTTTCCCTGGCTTTTGTCCATGCTGCTAAAGTACCTGCTTTATTTTTAGGTATGGCAGCTTCATCCTAGTCTCAAACTATCAGGATGCCAAAACATGGCCAGGTCTCAGTATTAAACTCAACATAGATTAGACCAGCATACTATGGACTTAGTGTTCAGTTTCAAGCAATAGGATACTTCTGCTTAGGAAAAAAAAATCAATAACTGTTGTTATGGACAGATTATTGTCTATTTCAATTGGAATTTAAAGTAGGAAGCAATATATTGCCAATGGATTCATCCTCTGGCCTTCCAGGAACCCCATCCGAGTTGACTTTAATTAAAAAAAAGTTTTAGTTTTTTTTAATTAAATTAGACCGATGGATGCCAAAAAAGGGGGGAATCAGCTTCCAGCACTGAATAGCATTAAAACCAGGTTACTTAAGAAGTCCTTTCACTGATTGTTAGGTGTCTTGCTCTCAGAATAGCTGTGTAAAAAAAGTAAAAAGAGCAGATTTTTTTTTCCAATCCTTTAGTTATAGAACTCCCTAATGGTTTTTTTTAAAACTGTAGTTTCTCAGTTTCGCAAGGAAGCTGGCAAAGAGAAGGAATAGAATAGAATAGAATAGAATAGAATAGAATAGTAACTTTATTGTCACTTTGAATGTACACTAATCGACATATATTAAAATGAAATTTCGTTGCATTCAGCTCTCAAAGGGTCACCATCTCCGATATACACTACATAAATATGACAAAAATAAATAAATACAAAATTATGCATATACCTATATATATTATATGACACAGAGAAACAACAGTCTAGTTTGGGTTGTGTATACATGTGCATGGCGAGAAAAACGAATCTTGCGATTTTACCAGATTTTACCAGGCATAGGGAACAAAGCTATTACAGAATCGGGTAGTCCTGCTATAAATACTTCGAAACCTCCTCCCAGAGGGGAGCAACAGAAACAAAACATAAAGTGGGTGTGCAGGGTCTCTAACAATGCTTTGAGCTCTAAGCACATAGCGCTTAGAAGCAGCATCCTGAATACCAGGATGTTCTCGGCTGTCCTTACCACTCTCTATATAGACTTTCTATCTGCGGCACTGCTGCCACCAAACCAGACAGTGATGCAGTTTGTTAAAATGCTCTCAATCGTGCTTCTGTAAAAAGTGGCCAGGACAGAAGGAGAAAGATGTGCCCTTTTAAGACACTTTGGTGGGTAATTTGATCAGTTCTAATGTTTCTACATAATTTTATCAATTCCTGTATGACTTGGTATTGAAAACATTATTTGAGACCTTTTCTTATGAATGGGATTCCTTTCCTATAGAAGTTAACACTTCTATCGAGAATTTAAAAGGGACTTTCTCTGAAGGATTCCATTATTTTATATTCTTTATCATTTTATATTTTTAAGCTGCCATCAAGCTATTAGGGGCACCTTTTAAAATTCTTGATATTGTTTTGTATTTTAGACTTACGGTAACTTCCATTTAGGGGCATAGTGGACACCATCCAACCAATGTCCACCTTATATCTTCAGTGTAGGTCTTTAAAAATGAATTATTTAAACCACTGGTTCTCAACCTGTGGGTCGGGACCCCATTTGGGGTCGATCAACCATTTCATGGGGGTCGCCAAGCAAGGCTGTCCGCCATTTTTTTTCCCTTTTCCGGCGGGTGCCTTACCTCCCTTGAGCTGGGCCAGCTGGTGGTCGGCCTGCTCCATCTCTGCCGCTTGCCAGCTATGCCTCGGCCGGCGCAGGGGGCGGAACCACGCATGCGTGGTGCTCCCGGGCAGGGAAAGTCCTCGACTTACGACCGGTTGGGTAGACCTCGACTTACGACCGGTTTAGTCCTCGACTTACGACCGGTTGGGGTCGCAGCATTAAAAAGGTTGAGAACCACTGTTAAACTTACCTTTCCCAAATAGATAATTAATAGCTATTACATTCATCACATCTGACATCTGGTTGAATTTCCAAATCATACATATTGCTAAGCCCAGTTTATTGAATAAGCCCCTGAGGATTGGTTTCAGAAAATGCAGTAAAATGTTAAACTATGATTTACAAACCCCAGTATTATATTCATGCAACTTACTAAGCCAAAATAAAACAAACCACATTATCACATGGTGCAGTATACAGAACCCAGGTTTTATTTTCATTTCATTTCATTTATTAAACTTATATGCCGCCCTTCTCCTAACAGGACTCAGGGCGGCTTACAGCATATTAAAACGATACAAACATTATCCCCAATAAAACCAATTAAGAACAAATATTTACCGCTGTGTTAATTAAAATTCTAATTAAAATTGTCCCTATTTAAAATTCTCCCTAGGCCAGACCCGCTTGCTGAAAAAGCCATGTCTTGAGGGCACGGCGAAAAGATAGGAGATCCGGAATCGTCCGGATCTCGGGGGGTAGTTCGTTCCAGAGGGTGGGGGCACCCACAGAGAAGGCCCTCCCCCTGGGGGTCGCCAGCCGACACTGCTNAAGCGCACCCGGAAGGCCACTGGTAACCAGTGCAGCTCGCGCAGCAGCGGTGTTACGTGGGAGCGACGAGTCCCTCCCAACACCGCCCGCGCGGCCGCATTCTGGACCAGTTGAAGCCTCCGGATGCTCCTCACAGGGAGCCCCATGTATAGAGCATTACAGTAGTCCAGGCGGGAGGTGACGAGAGCATGAGTGACTGCGCAGAGCGTCCCGGTCCAGAAAAGGACGCAACTGGTGAATCAGGCGAACCTGATAAAACGCCCCCCTGGTCACGGCCGACAAATGGTCTTCCAGTGTCAGCCGTGGATCCAGGAGGACACCCAAGTTGCGTGCCCTCTCTGAGGGGGCCAAAATTTCGCCCCCTATAGACAGCGATGGGATCAGCTGACTATGCCGAGGCGCCGGCAACCACAGCCACTCGGTCTTATTGCCAGAAAGTGGTTTTTAAACATTTTTTTAAAGTATACAAATAAATTCTACAGTAACTATAAATAAAACAGCTTTAGTGATCAAGCAAAAATATGTTTGTTCATAAGCTGGCTACTTTGACATATTCTATGTAGAGAAAGCAGGATGAAATTAAATAAAAAAGGGACACAGTATTGCTTTATTTATTCACACCCATCTCTATCCCTCTAAAAGTTTTTACTGGATTTCTTGATATATGAGTTACAAGAGTGAACAAAGTACCATATGGGAGTGTTTTTTCCAGAAATTGGTTATTTTTACTTTTCTAATTTTTCCTTTTGGCGTTATTATCAAATCATGGGTCCATTGATATTATAAGTACTTTAATAAGTCTTCATATAGTATACTCTGAAATAACTGATTCTGAAGTATATTCATTTGCAAATATATAGCGCTAAATCTGCTCAGTAATCCCCCACATTTTTTTTTTACAATAATTCTTCTATTCTGATTTTCATCAGAAGGCACACATGGAACCCCTCTCAATCCTAAAAGATACCTGGGTTGAATGTAAGTAATGGGAAAAGTTACTCTCTGAATTTCATGATTACAAAATAATTAAGGTCTCTACTTTTTAATATTTTCAAAACCATGTTATATGGATTCTCATTTATTATGTTGTGATTGAAAATTAGAACTGATTGCTGGAGAACTGTAATTATTGGATTGCCTGCTGGTCTTCTGTAACAATAGTGAGGTTATTGTTCTTTACAGAAGGACAGGAAATCTAATGAATACAGCACTGAAAGTAATTTGAGAAAATTGGTAACATTTCATAAATGACTGGAAATGTAAGATGATAAAGTATTAAAATCTAGAACATATTGCATGCTACATACTACAGATCTAGAAGTCATACTGCATACATATTAGGTGTACAATTTGGGTGACATCAAACTACCTGATTTTTCCACCCATTTTCATAGGTAACTGTTTACCACCAAGTGTTCCAATAAGCCCCATTGTCAATCATGATACTGCTACAAGGACAAAGTAATTTGAAAGCACTACAGGTAGTCCTTGATGTATGATAATAATTGGGACCTGATTTTCATCACTAAGCAATGCAGTGATAAAGGCAACTGCACCCCTGTAGTCCTGGTTGTTATTGTTAACTGTAACCCATGGTTGTTAAGTGAAGCAACTTCTTGCTGGCTTTCTACAACCAAAGTCAGTAGGAAATCCAGCAAGAAATTGCAAGTCCCAGGCCAGCAGGCAAATAAATGGTTGTTTCTGGATGAGGGAGGGAGGGTGTGTGGGAGAGGTGCTGTGCAGGTTGGAGAGGGTGCATGGGGCTATGCCAGCTTGGAAAAGGTGCACAGGGACATGGGGTGCTGCAGGAGTACAGTGAGGGTCAGCTGAGCAGGGATGTATGAGGTGCTATGGGGAAGTTTCATGGAGGTGTGATGTTGGTTGGGAAGAATGTAAGGGTGAGGGTCAGGTAGGGTGCATGAGTCAAGAAGGATGTACAGAGTGTGCCAAAGGTGCAGGGTAGGTGAGGGAGGATGTGTGTGGGGTGCAATATAGGATGGGGTAGGTACGCAAGATGTGCCAGGTGGATTGGGGAGTGTGCCTGGTGGTGAGGGTCAGAATGGATATGGCGTGCAGTGTCAGGAAGGGTGTGCAGGTTGTGATGCAGGTCGGGGAGGGTGCACAGTGGTTCGACAAGGGTTGGGAAGGATGTACGGGAGTGCAACACATCTTGGAATGGGTGTGCAAGAGGTGCCATGCGGTCGAGGAGAGCGCATGGAGGTGCATCGTAGGTCAGGGAGGGTTCATGGAGATGCGCAAGTGGCCCAAGTGGCGCAAGCCCAGAAGGGTGGGGAGGAAGCATGGATGGGGAGACTTATCCCAATGACTTGCAACGTTCCCTGCTGGTTTCCCCATTGACTTTGTCGTGAAATTGGCTGGGAAGGTTGCATATGGCAATCACATGATCATGGGATGCTTGGCAAGCGGTCATTAGCTCAAACGGATTTCTGAGTGTCCAGATTATGATCACATGACCATAGGGGGCGCTGCTATGGTAACTTTGGGGACCAGTCATAAATCCTCTGCTCAGGACTGTCATAACTTTGAATAGTTGTTGAATGAACAATTGTACATCAAGGGCAATCTGTAACTGGCTATGCAGGGATTATGATAGGTGACAATATTTATGCATCCCAAACCCGAAATCTCTTTTGAAACTGCTCACCTTGTGTAAGACTCATTCCCATTCAGAAAGTAGAAAATAGATAATTTTTAGAAAATAAAGTAACATTATAATTGAATAGGTAAGATGTGTAATAAGACTAACAGACTTTTGGTTTAATATGGTGGAAAATAGATAACTTTTAGAAAATAGAATAAGATTATATGCAAATAGATAAGAAGTGTATTAGATTTTGTTATGAAAAGGGAAAAATGTAGAAGTTGAGATAAGGGAAACTTTGGTCACCTAAAGCTTGGAAATTATAAATACCAAATGTTAATTTGAATATTGATGGGAAATTAAAGCCTGGGAAAAAAGCAATAACAGGACATTGATTGTATATAAGGATTGAATGCAAACACAATTAAGATATGCATAAGCTATAAATTAAGGGAAAAAGAGAGGAAATATTTGATGTTGTAACTTGAGATTTGTGCTAAAGATTTATCTATGTTATTGAATTACTGATTATCAAGTCACCACGCTTGTTTAATTGTAAAATTAGAAAACTAATACAATATTGTAAAAAAAAATGAAAGCAGGAACACATGAGGCGCTTTATAATTCAAACAGCAAAACATCAGAATCTTAAAGATTCTTAGAGGGCAAATGCTTATTAAGGCAATATACAATTGTGGCATAAAGTTAATTCCTATTAATATCATTTATAGTTAAACACTCACCAGCAATTAAACCATAAATCCAAAAAGCAGGGTAAACTGGATTTGCTGCATTGATTTCAAACTTGTGTAAGCATGTTTCTTCATCAGCGAGAGAATAAAAAGACAAACTTTTGGTTGGGAAGTCAAGGTAAACTCCAACCCGCAAAGGTCTGTCTTTGTCAATTTTGGTTTCTTGACTGTTGTGCCATGCGGAGATACTTTCAGCATTGCATTCTATGCACCAGGATAATTCATTTCTCCCTAGTCGGTCGTTTCTGCCAATATCCTCACTGGCAACACCAATGGCCCATGTAGAAGATTCCTCGGTGTTTATTTCCCAGTAATGGCAGCCTTCAGAGAAAGCTGGAGAGCCCAGCACCTGACTGCTGCGGAATCTCTTAGAGGAGCGTTGATATTCTTTGCGATTACGAGACACTCTCACTTTCCTTTTATTACCCGCGAGCTCAAGATTGCAACCAAGTCTTTCATCGTCGAATGTAATGACGGACGTCCCTAAATGAAATAAAATTAAAAACATCTAGGAGCCTTAAATCAGGGAGATATGTTCACAGTGCAAAACCCATTCAATTTATTGACCAAATTGGGCCGAGTACACAAATAAAATAATAACACAACATGCAATAAGCAAGTTTATAGGAGATTAAGACTGCCTGATCGTATGGTGAAGCAAGATTGTTTTGTGAATAGCCTGGTATATATTCAATTATTCCTGTCGGCGCATTTGCATTTTTTTTTCTTGAGAAAATAGCAATAGCACTTAGACTTATATAATGCTTCACAGTGCTTTACAGCCCCTCTCTAAGCGGTTTAGAGTCAGCATATTGCTCTCAACAATCTGGGTCCTCATTTTACCGACCTTGGAAGGCTGAGTCAACCTTAAACTGGTCAGGATTGAACTCCTGGCAGTGAGCAATCAGTCAGCCTGCAATATTCCATTCTAACCACTGTGCCACCATGGCTTTTATGGGCATTAGAAGACATGGACTTAACAAACATTCTAGTCTTTCCTAACCTGGGGTCTTTCAAATGTGTGGACTACAGCTTCCCAAATTCCCCAGGTTCCATGGCCACTGTGTAGGGGGCCTTGGGGATGACCCTGAAGGAACTATCCAGAAGTCATTAAAACTCCAGAAACATGTTGCAAGTCTGCTTGTGTTTTCCCATTCCTCCCTCATATCCCCAGGGAGTCAGGAGGAGCCAGTCTGAGTCTCTTTCTCATACTCCTCACTTCCCTAGGATTGATATCAGCCATATAGGGAAGACCAGATCAGGAAACTGACTCCATAGGAAGACTACAGGTAGTCCTCGACTTGCAACAGTTCGTTTAGTGACCAAGTTAGAATGGCACTGAGAAAAATGATTTATGACCATTTTTCACACCTACAACCATTGCAGCATCCCCATGGTCACGTGATCAAAATTCAGACAATTGGCAACTGACTCATGACACTTTCAGTGTCCCACGGTCATGAGATCACCTTTTGCGACCTTCTGACAGTGATTCATTTAACAACTGTAGCAAGAAAGGTTGTAAAATGGAGAAAAATTCACTTAACTGTCTTACCTAGCAACAGAAATTTTGGACTAAATTGTGGTCGTAAGCCGAGGACTACCTGTATTCCTTCCTGACTCGTTGGGCTCAAAACTTGCTTCTGAACCTGCTGTCCTAGTGACTTCTGAATAGATTTACTACGGTCCTCTCTATGGCTCCTCACACCACTGAGTCGAATCTTTTGCTGGGAGCACTGCCTAGGTCAGGGGTAGGCAACCTTGGCTCTTTTATGACTCGTAGACTTCAACTCCCAGAATTCCTGAACCAGAATGGCTAAGCATGGAAACATCTCCTTTTCCCCTCAGCATAGCTGGCTCAGGAATTCTGGGAGTTGAAGTCCACGAGTCATAAAAAAGCCAAGGTTGCCTATCCCTGGCCTAGGTCTTCTTTGGTAATACATTAAGGTTTACGTCTTCCCTTTTCTTCTGATGATGCGGAGGAGAGATACTCTTTTCGATTACAATTATGATCGTTAAAGGGTTTAGCAGACAAAACATCCATTTGTGTCAGTGTATTAAAAAAGACAGAGCATTAGTCAGAATCCGGTAGTTTTGTTTTCAGTAAAATAAATAAATCCCATACGTACAAGGAGAATCAATAAGGAATAAAACACTAGATGCATAGCTGGGGTAATGGAATTGTTGGTTGTCCGTGGCATTTTCATTTGTTTTTATAATTTACAAGAATATGTTAAGTCATCTATCAAAAGCAAAGTGTCTGCTCTATGGACCAGTGTTTCTCAACCTTAGCAACTTTAAGATATGTGAAGTTCAACTCATGCCAATTGCAGAATTCTGGGAATTGAAGTCCACATATCTTAAAAGTTGCTAAGGATAAGAAATGCCACCATGGTGTACGGAATAACAGAACAATGGATGCCATTGATGTGCGTCAGTTTCAGCTTATTTCAGGAAAAATTGGAATTTTGTGGGAGGAGGGGAGGAAAGCCAATGCACTTGTCCATATCTATATGTTGACAGTTCTGGGAATGATTCTATATTAGAAATATAGATATTTTGCAGTCTCAAAATATCCATCTGATATTTCTCCAGCAGAGAAAAAAAATTGTTATAATAGTCCACACAATTTTGGAAAACCTACCAATGCCATGTGCTGCATAACCAAATAAATTATTGCTCAAGACCTTTGAAAGCTAACCTCATTTTGTTTCATTAATACTAGTACATTTATTTAATAAATACTATATAGTCATGCTTCTAAAAACAGCAAAATAAAATGCTGCGCTCTTAAATGGAATGTAAATCATCTGTTTCAGGAAAAAAAATAATTATAAATACCAACAACAGCTCTTTTTCAAATTATTTTTGAAAGGAAAAGTTTGAATGCTTGAATGTCTATATAGCTTAATAATCACTATTTTGTCGGCAGCAATGTACATACTTACACTGAGAAAATCTACTTGAAATCGTTGGCAATTCTCTGCCCCTAGTAGATGGCAGTGGTGATAAAGAGCTGCTTGCTTCCTGAACTGAATCTTGGGACAGGGCTGATCAAGGAAAAAATAAATAAATAATTATACAGAGAGAGTTTTCTTGTTAAATTTTAATTAAATTGGTTTCAAGAAAGAGATGCTGAACTGATAACAGGGACATTCTGCCAGCTAATTAGCTATTCCAGAGATGTATATGTTTTAGCCTCCAGTCCCCCGATCATCTTTGTTGTTCTTCTCTGCACTTTTTCTAGAGTCTCAACGTCTTTTTTACAGCGTGGTGTGGTGACCAAAACTGGATGCAGTATTCCAAGGGTGGCCTTACCAAGGCGTTGTAAAGTGGTATTAACACTTCATGTGGTCTTGATTCTACCCCTGTTAATGCAGCCTAGGACTACGTTAGCTTTTTTGGCAGCTGGAGCACACTGCTGGCTCATATTTAAGTGACTGTCCACTAGGACTCCGAGATCCCTCTCACAGTTACTGTTGAGCAAGGTACCACCTACACTGGTACCTTGAATCGGTATAAGAATGGTGCTCCCAGGCCAGCCATGAATGCTCATAATATTTCTCCCTCTCATATAAAATGTAACAATGTAACAATCAGAAGATGACCAGACAAGTAAGTGATTAAGAATACTCTATTATTTTTACTCTAAATGATACTTAATGCGTATATTGATTCCTGTATATTAATCCCATGTTATTCCTGTAATCGTGATTTGAGCTAATTAATGTGCAAAACTACACAAATCTGTACTTTAATTTGTAACAATTTGTACTCTTAAAAAAAGAACTAGCAAGTGTTTTTGTTTTGCTCAGACCAGGAATGTCAGAACGTCAGAACAACGTGGATAACCAGTGGAATGTGGGAAATGATTCCCGAGTGGAATAATGAGTATGCTCTCCCCAAAATCAATTAAAATTAATAAACTACCTACAGGAATCACAAGAAAGGAATGTTTCTTCTGCTCCATCAGCTGCAGTTTCATTACTGTTGCTGGTTCCTGGAGAAGGCTCTACGTCTACGGCAAAAAAACCCAAAACCAAGCAGTTAAATCACAGAGACTAGAAATTGGTCTGGCACAACACAAGTAGCTGCTTATGTTTCAGCCTCAATCTCAGCTTAAGGAGATCTCCCTGATCCATTTTAGGAGGTTCCCTTGTCAGTTTGATAAGCATTTCAGAGAAAGCTCATTTTCACAGGAAATAGGACCACCCATATGTTTTCAATTCAAATTGAATGGAGATGCTTATCACTTTCCACAGGTTGCATAAGGAATGAGGGGATTCAATAGCATCCAGAGCCATTTATTTTATCTAAAAAAGAGTTTTGGAGATATAGCTACTATTGCTTAAGGAGACACATCTCAAATTGGCAGCTGCTAATTCCTATTGCAAGGATAAGACATTGAAAAACATTCAGCAAAAAAGAATGCATCATGCATTGGAATTCCCCAAACTGAGTACAGTATATAGGCCAGCACCTCTGCATGCTGAGTATAAAGTCTACAGCTGGCAATCGGATCGAATCTGTGCTGACTTGTCACTGACCAATTGAAATTTAAATACATTTTTTCCTATAGGAAATGCACATGGACATATTTCTTTGAAATATTACAAGAAGAATTTTTTTAAAATACTTGTATATCCTAATGGAAGGTACTATTCATTGCTGAGCAACAAACTCCTTTTATTTATAAAACTTCTAGTACCTACAATAATCATCGTAAAACTCTATCAAAGTAATTCCATGTCCATATTGCCAAAGAGTTCAAAACATGCTTGCCAAACAACAGAAAAAGAACACACTTTAGGGATGCTTACGAGTGAGGTCTGTTAAATAGCCATGGATATAAAGGATCAGAGGAAGGAACAAAATAAGATTCAATAACCAAAAAGCAAAAACAGTGGCATGCTCAAAAACTTACACAGAATGAAGGTATGAGGACTCCTGCCTTGAGCAGAGAGTTGAATTAGACCTCCAAAGGTCCCTTCCAGCCCTATGATTTTATTTCCATCATGCCTTACTTATTCACTACCCAGAAGAATTTGGTAGCTACAGAACATCAGTCATGGTAAGATCTGATCCAACCAAGCCATCTTTTCCGTGTTTAGCATCAGATTAGAATAACAATGCCAGATCATACTGGTTTTTATTTCCATAGCAATATTCAAAGCTTTGTAATAGGTCAGCACATGTTTACTCTTATTGTAAGAGGGCAATGAAAATTCTACCCACTCTGATATGGCTGCCCTGGGAAATTCAAAATTGATGCTTCTAGCTGTCTCCTTAATTCTTCAACAGCACTGGCAATATTGCTGATCTTCTGAATGGGATCGCCAATATAAGCTTCTTGTCCTGATGAGGTTTTCTAACAATTAAAAATAAATCCAGAATTAAGCAAGGCATCGGCAACATTTCAGTGTATTTCTATCAATTACATAATTAGAATCTGAGTAATTGAACATATTGTGTTTCTCCGCAAATGCGGAATCTGCTGGTTTGGTTTTTGGTTTTTTGGACTGAGCGTTGATCCATTGGTTGTGACAGGAACTGACAAACTGACTAGTCACCAGAATCCAACATTGTGGGCTGAGAGAGAGTGACTGGCCCACAGCCAACTTTTATGCCTAAGGTAAGGGCTAGAATTTACAGTCTCCTGGTTTCTAGCCTAATGCTTTAACCACCAGACTACCAAAGCACATTAGCACCCAGATCCTACTCTTGTTTGTTCAAAAATAGTTTTAAATATGTTTACAGTTTTGTAAGTGAGCAGCCATATAAATAGGATACATTAAGAAATAAAATGTATATTTATGGCGCCGTTAATGCAATATTTACCTTCATTGTTTCTTCAGATTTATTCTGCAAATCCAAAATGCCGTGAATTTTTCCATTGACCTGCTTATCGGTAGAGTCTCTTATTTGTTGAGCCGTTTTCCATTCTTCCTCAATAATCCTTAGTACCATTTCCTCTTGATCACAAATGCACTTCTTCATAAAACTGAAGGCTTTTGAAATGGAGCTTCTGGTTTTAAACATATAATCCTAAAATCAGGAAAGAGACTGTTGCTGATGAAAGACCGCTATACAGAAATCTGAACGTTGTCAACATTTAAATTTTTGCCTTTGCAATTGGCACCAGAAAGTTTCAACAGTTTGAGAGCTAAACCAGCTCCTCTCACAATCCAGCATCCTCTTTACTACTTAAAAATAAATACAGTACTTTTTCGATCAAAGTCAAGTCTGACTCACATTCGACTCCTGCTGACTTCACAATCACATCTGTGTAGTTTCTGGGCACACCCTTCTTCCAGAAATGGTTTCAATTCCCAGTCTAGACAAGCCTGGAACGTTGTGACAGTTTCCTACCCATGTACTAACCAGGCCCAGCCCCTGCTGAGTTTTCTGAGATCAGCTAAGAGCAAGTAGCTTGGGCCATATCCGGAGGATCTAGTTCATGGCTCGGCGGAAGATCAGGCGGCAGCTTGGGAAACGACCGCTGCCGCAGCACTAGACCGAGTCGTGCCTTTGCGGCCTCTGACCCGGCATAGATCTCGACTGGCTCCTTGGTTTACCGAGGAGCTGAGAGAGATGAAACGCCGGAAAAGACGCCTAGAGAGCAGCTG
>NW_015388148.1:89511-110497 GCF_001527695.2 Protobothrops mucrosquamatus
ATCTCCCCTCCTTCCGCCGTGCCCTCAAGACATGGCTTTTCCATCAAGCGGGATTGGCCTAGGGGGGGATTTTATAGGGATTTTAAAGGGATTTTATAATTTTTCTAATACAGGTTAATTAATATATATTTTAATTTGGCTTTTAGATATTTATTGTATAGCTCTGTTTTTATTTACCTGTAAGCCGCCCTGAGTCCCTTGGGAGAAGGGCGGGGTATAAATTAAAGTAAAAAAAAAAAAAAAAGTACCGGTAGGTGGCTTCAGCTGGCAATCCTCTCTCTTTGTATGTTGCTCACAACGGTCTCCTTTTCCTTTAATGACTGCTCTTCCAGAAAATGCAGAAAAGCAGGAAATGCCAAAGGGAACAATTTAGTAACCGAAAGAGAAACGGAAATAAATACTGGGCAATGTCCAGCCAGAGTGTCTGCACTCTAATAAAGGAGAATATTTGTAGCTCAGGGTTGAAATGAGGGGGTTCTACCCAGAAGCCGGAGCTTCTCTTGGTCCATTTTTCGAGCATCTCCTGAATGGGGGAGGGGGGTTAAATGCCTTGTCTAGTGCCATGTTGCTCTAACTGGTCTGCAGGACAGACTCCCACTTGTAATGAAGCACAGAATCTGGGTACTCCTCAGTGCCATCAGGGCTGTCTTTCTGGAGAGCAACCTTTAGTGTCAGCTGGAACCTGACTCCTCTGAGAGCCTGAATTTCTTCTGTGAATTTCTAGAAGATCTGCGGGATGCACACCTTTCCAAGAAAACTTCTCTTGTGTCTACATTGAGGGGGTGGCCTTGATACACGTCCATCTGTCAACCCTGCAGTTAGTTCCCTATTACCCACGGCATCTGCCTGAAGACAAGCTTTTTGTTTTTCTTCCGGATCAAACAGATCCAGGATCTCCTTCTGATAGTCCTGGGTAGTTCAACATTTTGGAGATGGGGATGTGGGTCAAACACCTCCTGAATGGCCTTCCTTCTCTCCTTTATATGTGGGGGAGCAGAAGGCCAATATTTCCTCGGAAGCAATGGCTTAAGCAGGTGCTGCTTCACTGCTCCCATAACGGGAGCTCATCCAAGATGTTGTGAACAACACTCAACACTCTGGAGTGGCCCTGGTGTTTGCATTTCAGCCAATAGCTGACTGATGTAGTCATCTGTATTCAACATGTTGCAGATATACATAATACTAAAGTGTCTCTAATTGGAGAGTTCAGAGTAGATCAGTTGCAACCAGACTGCGGAACTCAGCCTTGCTTTTTCTGCCAGGCCTCAACCATCTCATTTACATACCTATAGCCCTGACTCAGTTAGAAACAGTTTATCACACCTACTCCATACCTAATGCAGGGCTTTGTGCCACCATCCCTCCGGAGCTGAGAAAGGTGTAGTTTACAATACTCTCCCAGACAACTTCAACCACAGAGCTCCATAGAGCTCAATGTAAACCTCTGATATGTTTGTTTACCCTTCATTGTATCTATATATATATATAGTACAGTATATTCTTTGATTTGGGTATGTCTAAATGTTAATGAAATTGCTGCTGCTTGGGTTCTTTGCACAAGCCCAGCCTTGTATTTCCTGTTCATGTATCCCACTGTTGCTTGTCATGCCGACTGCATTCGCAATTGCCAATAGCAGGGACCACAGAATTTCCTGGTGTGGTTGCATCAGCGTGCTGACACTCTCACTGTGACAAATTTCTCTGAGTGTGACAGGATTAGTTCAGTGTGAGAGGATTTTTGTTCAATGCCGCAGGTTGGGGCTGGGGATCAACCTGTGGGTGGGCAGGTCCTATCTAGTAAACTGCCAGGCTGTGAAGTGGCACAAGAGGAAGTGGTCCAGAATCCCCAGGGCGTAATTAAAAACATGATCAGTTTGGACTCACTCCACTCCCACAAGAGAAAATGTTTTACTGATTCTAGATTCTTAAATATAACTTTTAAGAAAACAAGGCACACTGCACAATTTTTCACCAAGCACCTCGAGATCTAGACTGTTCATTTTTTTCCCTTTATGTCATTAGCTGGTCAAGTCTAACCTTAGCTATTTAAATTAGATTCATATCAGCATATCGCAAACTATTGTTTCCTTTAGCAATAAAATATATTAAATAAACAAATAAATAAATAAATAAATATTTTAGGGATCTGTGCATTATCTTTCCAGTTCCTTCAGTTCCTTATCAAAAGTTTTTGTGTCAGCAACAGTAAAAGTCTCACATTTCTTGATCACATTGTTTTCTGATGAATGTTAACAAGAAAAATGCAACTTACATGCAACCCCCCCACACACATTTTAGGATTCTACTTGGGAAAAAGCAAAAAATTGACTTTTTAAAAAAATTATCACTGATACATAACAGCTGTAGATTCACACAGAATATTAAATTAAGCAAAAATTGACAAATGTTCACACACAGTGATTATAAATCATGGCTTGTAGATTACAGTTAGCCAAGCTAAAACTGCATAATGGCTCAGTACCACGCATATATCCAGCTAAAGTATTTGAATCCCTCAAAGCTAAAAACTTTTTGCATCATAAATAAGCCTCTTTATAAGGGCCTGAATCGAATAACAGTTTTGACAGTTGATACTTTAGAGCAGGGGTCTCCAACCTTGGCAACTTTAAGACTTGTGGACTTCAATTCCCAGAATTCCTCAGCCAGGAATTCTGGGAATTGAAGTCCACAAGTCTTAAACTTGCCAAGGTTGAGGACCCCTCCTTTAGACCCATGAAAAAAAGACATAAACAATTAAAAAAAGCTGGAAACAAATAGCCTGACTGGTGAACAGAAGACAGATGGGAATAACCAATCATTTCCTTTTTGATTATTCGTTTACCAAGAATGAAGCCTTTCAAGTACACCTCAGGGGTCATCAATGCAGAAGATCCCAGGTTCAAATTTAAACCCTGCTCACACTGGTTAATGCAACAAAACCTATTACAGTCTGGGAGTAGTAACCTTTTCTCCAAAAATGCCCATCCTGTCAACAGCAAGCTCTTTCTTTAGAGTGCATGTGTGTGTGTACTCACACACACACACACTACATACACAGAGATTTAAAATGTGTCATGGATATAATATATAATAACCCTTTCTTAACCAATCTAAATCTGCATTTCATACTACAGATAGAAGGGAGAGATCGGCTTGTCTAGAAGCTCAGAATAACAATGACAGGACCGAAAGCCACCCAGCTGGTCAACCCCCCAAAGAATCACGGCTAGACCCCAATATTAGAGCCGCCGGAGACCATTCCTTCTCACCTGAAAAGCGCGCCTGGCAGAGGAGAAGTCCCGCTTGCATCTCGGCCCGTCTGGGAAGGCCGGCTCCGCCGCCAGGCGCGTGGGAAGGGGGTCGCTGGAGGCTAGGCAGTTATATTTTTCCAGGACCAAGTTCAGCAAGACGGTGCGTTCGGGCAACTTGTCGCTCAGACGGCACTTGCACATGGGACATTGGCAGTTTCCGTGCTTGCCGGTCAGCCACTCCTGGATGCAGCTCAGGCAGAAGCTGTGGCCGCATTGCACCGTGGCCGGGTTGCTGAGCAGACTCAGGCAGATGGAGCACTCCAGGTCCTTCGCCGTCAGCCACACGGGCTGCGGCTCCTCTACAGCAGAAGCCATGGCTATCATCCCCCGAAGGCGCCCGGGGCCACGCAGTTTATTCACCCCGCGCTGGCCACGCCCGCTGGGCCGCTTTTCCCGGCGGGCAGAGCGATGCGAGAAACAAAACAAAAACCGGCGGCTTGGGCAGAAATCGCTGTGGCGGGCTGCAAAACAGAGCAGAAATGACATGGATGACGTTCTTCTTCTCCCTCCTGCTATGCTGGTTCTCGTGTTCATGTCATACTGCTTAAAACTACGGGTAGTCCTCGACTTACAACACTTTGCTTAGTGACTGTTAGGGTTAGGGATCCCCATGGTCACGTGATTTATGTTGACATGCTTGGCAACTGACTCACATTTATGACAGTTGCAATCTCCCGGGGATCCCCTTTTGCGATCTTCTGACAAGCAGTGTCAATGGGGAAACCAGATTCACTTAACAACCATTTTACTAATTGAACCACTGCAGTGATTCACTTAACAAATGTGGCAAGAAACGTAAAATGGGGCAAGACTCAATACATTTCTCACTGAGCAACATAAATTTTGGGCTCAGTTGTGGTCATAGGTTGAGGACTACCTGTATTGTTATCGCAGAGATTTTAAAAAAAGGACTTCCTGGTCAGTTTTTGACTCCTGACTACTACATACCTGGTCTGATCCCTGCAGTTTTCCTGGCAAGGTTTTTTTGGAAGTGATCAGAAACCGAGAGAAACCCTAACCTAGCTGGCTTTGTGCCTAAGGCAGAATTAGAACTCTTTTCTTTAGTACAATAAATATTCATAGAAGAGGTTATTTGTAGCTCAGACTTGAAACTTTACAGTAAGAAATGCATTTGTCAAGTGTGCCGATTCTGTTTCTAACAGACATTTCAGGGCAACCAAATTAATGAAAAATATTAGCATAATTCAACATGGGAAGGCAGCTAACTGCATTTCTACATTAGCCATTATAAATCATCCAGTAATTGTAACAGCAATTTATTACAAAATTGGATACTATATCAACTCAGGGTAGGCATGAAAAGTCAGGACTATACAGTACAGAGTCCCCACAAACCAGCTCATTTTAATTTCTCTTTGAGGACTAACATTGCAACTAACACAGGAATACCCTTACACACTGTTGATGGCTAGAAGTTGTCAATGCTGGATCAACCGATGGAATCTTTTTTTCCCCAGTCTATCTCATAGTCTTGAGCACTTCTTCTCTTCCTGGTTGTTGTTGTTGTTGTTGTTGTTAATAATAATAAAAATGATGATGATGAAAGGGACCTTGGAGGTCATATAGTCCAGCCCCCTGCTCAGGCAGGAAACCCTATACAATTTCAGACAAATGGCTGTCCAGTTTCTTCTTAAAATCTTCCAGTGTTGGAGCATTCAGAGCTTCTGGAGGCAGGTTCCTCCACTGATTAATTGTTCTAACTGTCAGGAAATTTCTCCTTAGTTCTAGGTTGCTTCTCTCTTTGGTCAGTTTCCATCCGTTGCTTCTTGTCCTGCCTTCAGGCACTTTGGAGAATAGCTTGACTCCCTCTTCCTTGTGGCAACCCCTGAGCTATTGGAACACTGCTATCATGTCTCCCCTCGTCCTTCTCTTCATTAAACTAGACATACCCAATTCCAGCAACCATTCCTTATATGTTTTAGCCTCCAGTCCCCTGATCATCTTTGTTGCTCTTCTCTGCACTCTTTCTAGAGTCTCAACACTCTCTTCTAGAGTCTCTGCACTCTCTCTAGAGTCTTTTTTACATCGTGGTGACCAAAACTGGATGCAGTATTCCAACTGTGGCCTTAGCAAGGCATTGTAAAGTGGTATTAACACTTCACGTGATCTTGATTCTATCCCTCTGTTAATGCAGCCTAGCACTGTGTTGGTTTTTTTGGCAGCTGCAGCACACTGCTGGCTCATATTTATCCTACTTCAGATACATTATGCAAAGAAGGCTCTAATTTTGGAAAAGTGGAAGGAAAGAAAAGAGGATGGCCAGTAACAAGGTGGATGGACTCAGTTACAGTGACTATATGAATGCTATTGAAAGAGTTGAAGGACCAGGTTAGGGACATTTTTGTCATGAAAAAAAAATCTATGTGGTTGTTGGGAGTTGAAAAATGACTTGATAGCACACAATAAATAAAAACAATATTCAGTTTGGTCTAGGGGTGAAGACACCAGGCTAGAAAGTGGGAGACCCAGAGTTCAAGTCCTGTCTTAGCCATGCAAGGCAGCTGGGTGACTTTGAGCCCGTCTCTCAGCCCAACCCACCTCACAGGATTGTTGTTGGGAAAATAGAAAGAAGAAGGTGTGTTGAATAGATTCACCACCTTATTTTAAAATAATAAAGGTGGGATATCAAACAAACAAAATTGTCTCTGTACTAGAAACAGTTGAAGGTCATCTTTATTATATACTTGTTTTATGTATTATGTACTTTTTAACTTCATCCTTATAGTCCCTTTCCCTTTCCCCCCTTTAGATTGTATTTTAATATATTTTGGAGCTCCTGCTGACAACGGGCAAAACCATCTTTGCAGCCTTTACTGTTGCTTGCAGAGCTAAAGGGAGTCAATCACAAACGTTACAATTTCCCTTTTCAGCAAAAAGGGTTACAGAACTTGGCAGACACAGGTGTTGAAGGACACAAAAACAACACGTCCTCTTGTTTAAATCGTGCAAGGAACCGTGTCTTTAGCCAGGCTCACAGTCGCTTCTTAGGTTGCTCCGGGCACACACACACGCACGGCCATCTCGCCTCCTTGTTTCCCAGCGATTTAACGACTGGGGAAAAGGAGAGTTGCTTTCCGCAAAGGACTCTCTCCGAAGCCCCTCTCTTTCGAGGGGTTTGATTAGCCCCTTCCGAATGTCAATCTGGCAGAGAGCGATTGCGAAACCTCCCCGCACGCAGGAGCCTTTTTCCGCTGGGCCGGAACTATCCGCCTTAACTTTCAATGCAGCCGGTACTTTGCTTTCGGGGACCGGGCAAACAGGAAACGGGGAGAGGAGTAAAAAGCGCGTGGCGCCGGTTAGAAGAAGGCGAGGATGAGCTTGAAGCGCCTTCCCGAGCTCTTCTGGGGCGGTAAGGAGGCGGCGTGGGGAAGCGCTGCCCTTCAAGCGGCCGCTCGTGCAGGCATTCCTCGCGGAGGGACCACGGAGTTTGCAGAGGGTCTCGTCTTATAAAGTGGGAAAGCGAATGTTGCCAAGCTTGAGCGATCAGAAAATAATGTTTTGGCCGTTGCTGCCGCCCGGGTAATCTAAGTACAGGTAATCCTCGATTTACAACAGTTCGTTTAATGACCAGAGTTACAAGGCCACTGGAAAAAAGTGACTTATGACCGTTTTTCACACTTATGACCATTGTAGCATTCCCCATGGTCACGTGATCAAAATTAAGATGCTTGACCACTGGCTCATGCTTATGACGGTTGCTGTGTCCCAGGTTCATTTGACCCCCTTTTGCGTCCTTCTGACAAGCAAAGTCAATGGGAAGCCAGATTCGCTCAACAACTAGGTTACTAACTTAACAACTGCAATGACTCACTTAACAGCTGTAGCAAGAAAAGTCGTAAAATGGGACAAAACCCACTTAGATGGGCAAGAGTGGTGGTGACACTGGTAATGCATTTGCATGCAGGAAATGGAATTACCGTAGTGTCTGCCCTGTTAATTGCATGCTTGTAAGATATATAGCGATCCCAGGAAATAAATGAAGATATGCCAGTTTTTTTTTCAACTTGGTGCCCTCCAGTTGTGTGGGGAATTTGTAATCCATCACAACTGGAGGACGCCTTTGGAGAAAGCTCCCTCAATATATTTGGTCTAGTGCAGGGGTAGGCAACCTTGGCTCTTTTATGACTTGTGGACTTCAACTCCCAGAATTCCTGAGCCAGCATGGCTCAGCTTGGAAACCTCTCCCTTTCCCCTCAGCATGGCTGGCTCAGGAATTCTGGGAGTTGAAGTCCACGAGTCATAAAAGAGCCAAAGTTGCCTACCCCTGGTCTAGTGGTTAAGGCATCAGGAAAGAGTGGGAGACGGGAGTTCTAGTCTCCTTAGGCATGAAAGCTTGCTTATGACCTTGGGCCAGTTTTATCTCTCAACCGTACCCATCTCACAAGGTTGTGGTTGTGGGGAAAATAGGAGGAGGAAGGAGTACAGGTAGTCCTCAATTTACGACAATAATTGAGCCCAACATTTCTGTTGCTAAGTGAGACAGTTAAGTTGATAACATTGTTAAGTGACTCTGGTTTCCCCATTGACTTTGCTTGTCAGAAGTGACTAAAGGGAGATCACATGATCCTGGGACACTGAAACCATCATAAACACGAGTCAATTGCCAAGTATCTGAATTTTGACCACGTGACCACAGGGAATGCTGCATTGGTTGTAAGTGTGAAAAACGGTCATGAATCATTTTTTTCAGTGGCATTGTAACTTTGAATGGACACTAAATCAACTGTTGTAAGTTGAGGACTACCTGTATTAGGTACGTTTGCTGCCTTGAGTTACTGTATTTCTAAAAAGAATAAAGGTGGGATAAAAATAAATGTGGTTTTAATAGGAGACAAGAAATGCATTCTGTGCATGTGCTTCTGGGGCCTGCACATATTGGCAGAATGTCTTTTATGGATTATCCGAAAATGGATGTTAGGCAATAGGTCTAAATTTTTTAATTTAACAATTAGAATGGAGCAAATTGCTTGGATACAGTTTTCTCTGGTAGGTTCACTTTGCTGTGAAAAAGCCTGTAAAATCTTGTTCCTTGGTAGGATCAGTAATGATGGATAAACTTTCCCCAAAATCATAGAGAACTGTTCATTTTTACTATTGAATGCATTTTGGAGTGTATTTGAGAATAGAGCTGGGCAGAGATAAAATCGAAGGGCAAAATGTAATTTGGAGCACATGTACATATAGAATATTTGGGAACTACTTAAACGAAACAGGTCCTTGCGTGTGATCGTATATCAGCTGCAAAGGGCACTTATAGGAGCCCAGGAAAAGATGCACCTATTTTAAGTTGTTTCTTGAAAAGTGCTATGTGCTGTTCCATTAATGCTTTGAATCACATTTTGCATTTTCAATCCAGAAATTTTCACATTGTGTTGAGGTTTACTTGGGTTTGGGCAATGCTCAGTATAAACAGAGATGGGACATACCATGACTTATTTTGGAAAATACTTACCCCTCTTTTCTTTTCTTTTTTAACTGGCACCTTTTGAGATTTAGTTGAACAGATTAAATTGCTTTTTATTATCATAGCTTTACCATTTGAACAAACTAAAATTGAACAAATGAGTAGCTATTGTCACTTGACCTAGTAGCATTTATCAAATATCGGAGGGGAGAGACAGTATCTAGTAGCCACACATTTTACATTAAGTGGTTTGCTTAACTATAGTTTGTTCAACAAATTACTGTTGGCTGTGTTTGCAGGATATGCTCAGCTAAAAAGTATAGTAAATATATTTGTGCTTGCACTTTGTAGTTTCATGGAGTTCCCTGATTGCAAAATGATTCAGCAACTGAGGTTTGCAACCAAAATTGAGTAACTAGAAATCTTAAATAAGGCCTCTTTCAGGTTCACACAGTATTGTGAGTTAAAAAATGAGGCATATAACATTGAGTTTTTAGCTTTGCACATCAGACATATACAGGTAGTCCTTGACTTCCAACAGTTTGTTTAGTCACTGTTTGAAGTTACAACGGCACCCAAAAAAGTGACTTATGACTGTTTTTCACAGTTACAACTGTTACAGCATCCCCATGATCCTATGATTAAAATTCAGAGGTTTGGCAACTGGTTCATACTTATGACCATTGCCATGTCCCAAGTTCATGTAATCACTTTTTGCGACCTTCTGACAAGCAAAGTCAGTGAGGAAGCCAAATTCACTTAGCAACTGGGATACTAACTTATCAACTGCAGTGATGCACTTAACAACTGAGGCAAGAAAGGTCGTAAAATGGGGCAAAACTCACTTAACAAATGTCTCACTTAACAACAGAAATTTTGGGCTCAATTTGTAGTCATAAGTTGAGTACTACCTGTGCAGCCTAAATAAACAAAATAACAGGTGGATTCACACAACAGGTAGGTTAATATTTTAGCCTATTTAAAAAGGGAATTTTAATTTTAAAGATTTCCAAATCTTAAACTCCCTCTTGCTGATAATTTTAACTTCTGTTTTACAGATGATCCCTTCAAATAAATAATTAAAAATCAAAGTAATAATTTTAAGAAAATGTATTTGTTTATTAAATTAACATCTCATAGAATAAATCTGGGCGGCTTATAGTGACATAAAAGCACGAGTATAAAAACTTTAAAGCATTAACAACAATTAAATGATTAAAACCCAAAATTTGCTATCAGTAATCCAAATCCAATTGATTTCGGTAGGATTTGAAAATGGCTTATTTGCTCCAATTGAAGACTAGAAGCTAATCTTTAGGCAAAACTCTAGGCTTTTTACTAATAGGAAATCAATTTCTGAATTCTCTTTATCATTTAGTATTTTATATGAATCCAGACAATTGTGGGTTATTAATAAACTATGTCTACAGTAGATCAGCTTCAATGGTAGTGTGTAAAGGCTTTCCTGAATGTGGAAAGCTGTCACTTTTCCATCCCCCATGCCCCCAAGAAAACAACATAACATTTGGGGCTATTGTAGTAAAAGAGAGGATGAGTAAGGACAGAAGAGGTCTAAATACAATAGTTCTGGGGGGGGGGGAATCTGTTCTCATAAATGAACAAAATTTGAACACAGAAATGGGATAAAATGGTTCAGCTTTTGGTAGAATGTTTAGGACGGGCTTTCAAACCTATCCCTTTTATGACGTGGACTTCAACTCCCAGAATTCCTCAGCTAGATATGCTGGCTGAGGAATTCTGAGAGTTGAAGTCCACAAGTCATAAAAGGACCAAGTTTGAAGACCCCTGGTTTAGGATGGGTAATACTTTGAAAAATTCACATAAGAACTGAGAAAAGTGCCTTAGCATTTCTAGTAGAATAACTAGGAATCTGACTTCATCAGTAAATGCTTGAACTAATTTTGTTACTGATGCTAGTGGAATGACTGAAATCTCCCTTTATTTTCAGGAAGGAGATGCTTCCTTCAGGTTCTGCTTCCTTCGTCTCAAGGTCTTTGGTACCATAAGAAATCTACCTGTGCCACAAAACAGATCTCTCCGTCAGGAACTGAAGCAAAAGATGGAATAGACGCCTTGTTTTCTTCTGAACAGCAATCTGTTATTTTGCGGTTTCTCAATTCAGCCTCCGAAGAAGAACTTTCTACTGTTAAACTATTGCAAGGGAAAAAGTCTCTTAATGTAATAGAGTATAGAAACAAGCACGGGCCATTTCAGGAATTACAGAGTTTACTGCAAGTGCCTTCTTTTCAGTATAAAACAGCCGTTAAAGTATGCAGCTTTATTCTCAACCCTCTAGAAAAAGAAGAGAAAAAAACATGCACTCCGATGTCTGCAAGGAAATGCATCAGTCCTGCAATTAAAAAAAGCAGGCTGAAGGTACGATTGTCAGCAGGAATCAATATTTCCCCTACATCCTAGTGTAGAGTTCATCTTTGTTGTAATTGAGAGTTGCTCTTTCAACATAGCTGCCTTTCCAAAGTTTAATAATAGAATATTATTATATAGTGTGACTTATTTCCAAGACTCAAATAGATTTGATTGTGAGAAAAATCACTTGTGAATTACTTCGCATTTTGAGGTATGTTGGTAACTGAGAAGAGGTTGGGCAAGATAAGAAAAGCTCTGTAATTCACTCAAAATCAATGGTGAGTAGGCAGCCTTAAATAACAAATAAATACATTAAAAAATGATGCCAGGGTAGAAGTGGTTGTTAAGAAAGCTTTAAATTCCTTGGCAGAGGCCGAAAACCAAAAGCAATTCTTTTTCAAGCAGGATTCTGAGTTCTCTTTAGTACGTTTTGCTTAACACTTCCAGTTTCCCTTGCCTGCTTATAAAATAACTCCCAACACTGCTAAATACCTAAGATTGTAAGTCAGTAAACACCAGGCTGCATACCAGATTTACAGTATTCTTCAATTAAAAGTATGAGGCTTAAGAAAAAACCTGGAAGTTTGTCTGCCTTCCTTATCTGAACATGACTTTTTTGCATCTTAGATTGGCAAAATTATATGAAATGATAGGAACATAAAGAGTCATTCTAGAAGAATTGAGACTACTTTAGTAAAATTATTTATTCATTTATTTAGAGAATTTTTATGGCTGCCCACTCACTCTCAATGACTCTGGGTGATTTACAAAAATATGCCTGGGGTTTTTAGGCGTTTTCAGTAGATCCTTCTGCTCTAACACAAACGAATATTTAAATTTCAGTTCCAGAAATAGCTTATTCGATACAGGCCAGCAATTAGAAGCATAAGGAAAAGTTCCTCAAATGTGTCCTGATTCACAACTGGTCTTTCGGGTTGGGAATTTTAGGAGTGGTACTCGCAGTTCTGGAGTGTACAGGTTTAGGGAGTGCTACATCAAAAGTGGTGTGCCGATGGCTAAATAAATACATTTGATTTTTATGCGTGGAAGTTCTCAACCATTTGAGTTTATGATTGATGACCATCTTTAGGATTAACATGCCTTTAGGATTAATAACCATCCTGTCTTTGCTTTGTATTAAAAATCCGAATAAATGTAAATAAATTTTATAGCTATGTTCAGGAGCAATTCCATGTTCTCTAGTAAGTGAAGGAAAGGAAAAGCAGGTAGTTCTTGACTTACAACCTTTCCTTTAATGACTGTTTGAGGTTACATCGGCAACGGAAAAAAATGACGACTTTTTCACACTTATGACTGTTGCAACATCCCCAGTCATGGTGATCAAAATTTGGATGCTTGGCAACTGGCATGTATTTATGACAGTTGCAGTGTCCCAGGGTCACGTGATCACCGTTTGTGACCTTCTGACAAGCCAAGTCAATGGGAAAGCCAGAATCTCTTTACAGCCATATTACTAACTTAACAACTGCAGTGATTCATTTAACTGTGGCAAGATAGGTTGTAAAACGGGACAAATCTCGCTTAACAACTGTCTTGCTTAGCAGTAGAAATTGTGGGCTCAGTTGTGGTTGTGAGGACTACTTGCATCTTTACTTACACCAGAAAACCTGTGGCTGTAAATGAATATTTAAATGCCGATACCTCTTTTTCATTTTCCCTTTCAGACTGCCAAGAGTATTGTATCTATTGTTTTTGGTGTGCAAAAAATTTCATGGGCTCATGTTAACAGAGATTTGGTTGTGCAGAACTGGCATTTGGAAAACTACAGAAATAAGGAAGAAACATTCACACCAGCAACCTACCTTGATACAGTAAGCCATCTTATGTTGTCTTGGTGGGGGTCCCCTTTTTCATTCTTGAAGTGTTTTACAGCAACCGGGAGGTCTGTATGTCACACGTGAACTCATGATTTTAGTTTTGTCACAGCCACCCAATTTTATAGAATTGGCATCCAATAGATAATATCATGTGTGTGAAGAACTTTTGTTAAGCCCTTGTGCGGCCCGGTTCCCAATGGGCCTGGCTGCAGCCCAAGGGTTGGGAACCCCTGTTCTAGAGTGTACCTTACCTTTTTGCAGCGACATGCACAAAATAGCATGTTTAGCTAGCAAAAATCTGCCAGATCTCTAGCCCACTTTTGAGAAGAATATTAGATAGATAGATAAACCTTTATTGTCATTTTTTCCTTTGGGCACAATGGCACACATTAAAAATGAAATTTAGTTGCTTCCTCTCAAAGCGTACACATACGTAACACACATTTAAAACATACTATATACAACATACGTATAGACCTACACCCTTAAATATAAGTAACATATAAATATTCCCATCTAGAGGCAGTTTTTGATGGACCCAATTCATTCTATACCAAGTTAAATCACGAGTTTGTATATTTACTCATTCAAAACTGCTTTTAAAGTACAGTTCAAAATAATTTCATTGTAGAATATTTTTACGAAGGTCATTACTTTCCGAAAGTTATTTGGGGAACATATACATACGTTTCTCGTCGATTAATGTAACCAATGCATGCTTTAGGATGTGTGGTGCTGCGTTATTCGGGTTGGATAAATCTGACTTATACTTTGTTTGTTTCAGGTATCTACTATCATATCCAAGATTCCTGAAGCAGACTTTTACGTTCTGGAAAAAGTTGGACTTCCTCCCACAAATGCTGCCTTGTTTCCAGTAACGTTGCATCTTCGTATAATGGAAGCTGTACTTTATGCATTATTGCAAAAAAGTTTTGGAAAGGATGGACAACCCCAAGTACTGAGCATGGCCCGGAATGCTGTAGGCAGATATTTTGGGCTGATGTTGGGAGAGGCACGAATTAGTGGAGTGGACCTTGTAAAACAGTTTCTCTTGGACTCCGCTAAAGAAACATCCCACGTGAGCTTTGCAAACAACATAGCTACCAGGCAAATGCATGCAATGTTGGGTAATCCATGGAGAAGAGAGGAGGAACTATGTGATTCATTATTGCAGGCAATAGCATTTTATGAGCTTCTGGTATTGGACACCTATGAAATGTCTTAAGAATTAAATAAATTCATGATTGTGCAACTTCTGGATCGTACGGCAGATCTGTGACATTTGATGTAATGTTACAAAAGTTGAGGTAATCTTGAGGTGTTAGTGTCAAAATTATTTTCTATTCTCAGCTTATCTTGCCCTCCCTAGCTTTAGATAACAATTAAACACATTCAAAATGAAAAAAAATATATAATTAACATGTTTTGGATCGGTGACAAGTAACAAATAAGCAACCTGTTAATGTTTCAAAGCCATATATTGTATGTTTGGTAGAAGATGCTAAATGCTTAACCACATCTTACCAAGAGGTTTGTTTAAAACGTAAGAATGGTTTTAATGATTACTTTTCCATACAAAAAGAAGTCAGAGAAATGAGCGGTGGAGCCCAAAATTTGCATTTTTACATCACAAAATCACCATATAAAAAGTTAAGCCCTTCCTTCCAGATATTTTATTTTATTGTGGGGATAGAAACTTTAAAAAAATCAAGCGTTGGTACAACAATAAAATAGTATAAAAAGATTTACAGAAATAAACAGCTGAAAAGAGCTGTCAATGTAACAAAGGGATTTACAAAATTTGCTGTTTTCCTTCATAGCCTTTTCCTGCTAGAGACAAATGTTCAGGGCTGCACATTTGCAGATGCATCCAACACATCAACCACGTCAATCTAAAGCAGGGCAATTGTTGAATGTCCCCTGGTAACATTTGGTTAATCTGGATCTATTGCTAGATCAATAGATCAATTCAAATAGATGCTTTTTTTAAAGCTTATCACTGCATCAACTGATTGACTTGAAAATGATGTGGCTTTCTAATGTTTATTAACATCAGAAAGCCACATCTTTTTCAAGTCAATCAGTTGATGTAGTGATAAGCTTAAAGCTATTTTTTTTTAAAAAAAGAATTGATCTGAATTGATCTATTGTTCAAATTAAAAGCTGACCTGGAATGTGGAAAGTAATTAATTGGTACACCTGCATCCTTCATAAATAAAGATTAAAAATATAATTGTCTTTTGAATATACATTTCTATTTACAATGTTATTCTTGGCCACTGTTTTAAGGAAAGTCAGTTGCCAGGCTGTTCAAAATTTCTTTGGGAAGATGAATTCCTTCCAGGTAATGAAGAAACCTGTTTGGGGGGGGGAAAAAATAGCAGTAGTTTAGATGTAAGTATCAAGATGAAAACATTTTGATCATTTTTAACCATTTATAATTTTGTCTTTTGTCTGAAACTCAAGATACATACACACGTTGTATTCCAACACACCAGAAAGTAAACCCCTCAGATTTACTTCTATAGAAATCTGTCCAGAACTGAGCAACTATAGATACTTACCTCCTTTTTGTCTTCCCTTGTTCTTTCTGTTTCTCTGATTTACAAATGTTGCGAAGAATTGGCAGATATTCCATTACACTGGCTTGTCTGTTATTAAGACTTAAAGGTGTACTGGAAAACACAGTTTTAATTAATTCTATCCTCTTCTGTGCATTATAGTGAACACTGTAAAAGAGAAGTACATAATATATTTTCCATCACAGTTATATTTTTAGAAGTGAGTATCTACAGCAGATTGTTGAATTAATATCTTAAAGTTTCCTGATCCTTTCCTTGTGCTCTGTAAGAAAGCTGGAATATCTTTTTTAAAAAATGAAGGTCTCAGGAATCATGTAATAAGCAGAGATTAAGACTGGATATTAAACGTAAAAAACATACAAATCAATGCTAAATCTTCCATTCTCATTTTACTACTTCTAAGCCCTTATCTAAGTTAGATGAGACACAGTATAAAGAGCAGCAGCTTGGATAAGTGTAAAATTTTTCTCATGTATTAAACAAGTTTACTTCTAAAACAACTTTGTTGATAAAACTGCTCTCTACCTTAGAAATTAACACACCAATGTGAGTCTCTGCCTTCGCTGTCTTCAGTTTCAAACTCAATTTCTCCTAACGAGCATTTTATATCCAGGCCTTAATCAAAATAATATAAGCTCTTTGTTCTCTTTAGGGCTTCTGCTTTACCTATTAAGGACACCCTTTTGCCATTTCGTTCTGTAAAACCTAAGAAAAGTTTTGACTTTACCTGGAATTAGCTGCTGACCGACCAAAGTATAAATCAGCTTGTTCTTTTGAAACATGGAGAGTGAGTTCTTCAAATTCATTCTTCCTGAGAGTTTTACTACAGTTCAAGCAACTTTGATTTTTCATGATTTTTGAAATGCTCTTAGAGCATTTGTTAAAACTTAATGCCTCCATTGTTGCTTTTAGTTCGCCAGAGCTTTGAGAACTCCACCAGTCAGTATAGTCCGCACTAAATTCATCAGAGAGACCATTTTTTATTTTTCCTTTAGTCCAAATAAAATCTTCATATTTACCAGCCTGCTTTGATGCCTGGGTGGGCTCAGTGAAACAACAGTCCAAGAAAGACATATTGTCCAGGAATTCAGTTAAGGAATTTAAACACTGGAATATAAATACAGAATCTTTTGCATTGACTGATGTTCCATCCTTCAGTGCCATTGTGCCAACATTCGTAGGTTCCACTGGGCCTGCTTCTTCTAAGCATGAAGTGCTTGTGTTGGGTGATAGTGTTACAAACCCAGAGTAATTTAATTCACATTCAAATAAATCGCTATCGTCCAATACAGCCATTTTTTTCGGACATTTTGATCGTTTAGCCTTTTTCATAGGAGGGGCTTCCTCTACGTACTCAACATCAATGCATGTACGATTTGAAGCCTTTTCTGCAATAAAGCTACACGCCGGACTGGCTATTTCAATTGCTTCTGGAATTATATTAAGTGGCAAAGATGAGATGTTTTCAAGGTTGCTATAAATAAAATCTGTATTCCTCATCTGGAATTCTGTGAGCAGATGTATGAGTTTGTTCCAATCTTCTTTTGTTCTCATTTCACGCTGTAGAGAAACCATTAGTTCATTATCATTCACGAAAAGAGAGATTTGGAGCCTATTTTGATTTTAAACGCTGTCTTTCATCACACCAGAAATAATTAATAAAATCAGATACATTGAAATCTATCAGAAAAGGACAATTTGTGTTTTGAAAAAGTAATTTTCTAAACGTGGTTGCTTAACTCTGTAGAATTAAGTTTCTTATAATTTCTGTCTTTTAAAAATTACCTTTTTATTCATACAGGTAGTCATCGACTTACAGCCCTTCATTTAAACACCTTTTGAAGTTACAACAGTGCTGAAAAATGACTTACAACTAGTCCTCTCATTTATGACTGCTGCAGCATCCCCAGTCACATGACCTAAATGTGGGCACTTGGTCACTGACATATATTTAGGATGGCTGCAGTATCCCAGAGTCGTGCGATTACTATTTGTGACCTTCCTGGGGGGCTCCCACTAACAAGTCAATGGAGGAAGCCAGATTTGTTTGGTAAATCTATGTGATTCACTTAATGACTATAGTAAAAAGTTGTAAAATCAAGTGTGACTCAATGACCGTATCACTTAGTGATGGAAATTCCAGTTCTAATTGTGGTCGTTAAGTCAAGAACTACTTGTACTAAAGCCTGGATGGATATATAGCACTTGTAGGTAAAAAAAAAAAAAGTCCAGTGAGGCTCCCTTGTTCACTGACCATGTAGTACAGCTGAAGGAAAACAAATCCAAAGACAAGGAAGAGCAAATGGCCTAGCAAGATTCCTGGACAGGAACATTCCATGCTGCAACATTTGGTCGAAGATTCATTTCTTGTTAAACATTTTAGTAGATGTACCTTAAGAAACGAGAACAAATCTTCGGAAGGCAAAAATATGTTCTTAAGTCCAAGCAGATTCTCAGTGCAGCCAGTACTACATTGTGGAATATTCTCAAGAATAGGTTTCTTTGAATTTGAGCTAGTTGTTCCTTTGATGTTCTGCTGTGTGCCACTGATCTCTGTCCTGTTCCCTGTACAAAAAAGTTTTAAAAGTTTAAGGGTGTTAAATCATGATATCCGGATGTACCTGAAGATATGTAACTATAGATCAGGGGTAGGCAACCTTGGCTCTTTTATGACTCGTGGATTTCAACTCCCAGAATTCCTGAGCCAGCATGGCTCAGCTTGGAAACCTCTCTCTTTTCCCTCAGCATGGCTGGCTCAGGAATTCTGGGAGTTGAAGTCCACGAGTCATAAAAGAGCCAAGGTTGCCTACCCCTACTATAGATAGTCTTTGGGTCAGTCCATTTGTTCAGTGACCAGCCAAAACTATGATGGTGCTGAACGAGTGGTGCTTACCCTATAATCTAGCTGTCCCTATGGTGACGTGATTGCAACCTGCCAGTTTCCTACAAGCAAAGTCAATGGGGAAGCTGGTAGAAAATCAGAAATCAAGGACACACGAGGTCCTCCTTTAACGACCCACACAATCCTAGTTTAACTGTGGCAACTGTGACTGCCAGAATTGCAGTCACTGTGGGGCATGATCATAGGATGTTATACTTTATGACTTGTCATACAACAGTGGCAATTTCACCCCAACTGCCATCCTAAGCCAAGGACTTTCTGAATCTAAAGTACGTGCAAAGTAAGATTTTTAGCAGATTTTTCAAATAACGCTGATATTCTTTTTGATACTGATAACAGTATCAAAGCTTTTTAATGTTGTCATTAATTCTTTGTGTATTTCCCACATTAATATAACAAGTTTTTCCCGGTAAGCTTAAAATTCACATTTTAAAATATGTAATTCATTAAATTCATTTAAAATTTCTATTGCAGCATAGAAACAGAATAGAGCCGTGGTGGCGCAGTGATTAGAATGCAGTATTGCAGGCTAACTCTGCCGACTGCACCACCATGACTCCATTTTGTACTGGAATTTGATACTATAAACATATTTAAACATAAAAGCCTAAACCAGGAGCGTCCAACCCATGGCCTAAGAGCCGCATGCGGCCCTGGACAGCTAGTCTTGTGGTCCCACAAGATCATAAACTTTTAACATTATTATATGATTTATTTACATTAACTATAGTATATATTTCATATGCAGACCAAGACAATTCTTCACTCAATCTGGCCCAGGCAAAGCAAAAGGTTTGTTTATGTTTCATTCAGTTTTAAGTGAGTTGTAATTATGATAGACTGTCATACCTTTTTCTTTCAAGTAACCAGCACCACTCTGGACCCAAAACTGTAAGTATAGAATACTCTGCCTGATGTCACAGTTATTCACAGTTAACAAGGCAGCAAAGTCTCTGATATTGGTTCTTAAATTCTCGGCCAAACACAGAACCTGGAGATAGCTAGCCACATTTATCTAAATATAAACAGATGAAACATTAACAACACTTGCCTTTAGTAAACATATCAAAGAATGCTCTATCACAAGACTACAAGTTGTATTTATTTGCTAGTGTTGTTAAAAAATAGGTAGTAAGCCAATTAGGAAGAGTGATGTTAGATGTTCATTTCCACGTTTCCATAATTAATTTTGTTACACAATGCATTGTTTTTAAATCCTTAATATGCAATAGACAGCATATATTGTACATTATAACTAAAAATGGGAACATTTATTGTATGTAGAGTGCTGAACATTACAATGCAGATAAATAAAACCTAGTTTCATACCACAAAAACTGGATTTCATTTGGAAAACCAACCCAAAAAGACTTTTAAAGCAGATGAGTATTAGGTTTTTTTGTTTTTGTTTTTTTTGGCTTGAAGGCCACACCAGTGACTAGCACCTTGAGGCTGCCTATGAATATCTTCTGTAATATCTGCCTTTATTTTATATCTACCAACTTTAAAAATAAACTTCAGCAATGTGGAGAGCTGGAAGATAGAACGCTAGAGTGGAAGATAGAACGCTAGAAAATATAGCAGGAAAGATGAAAGGATATGATGTGAGAAAGCCAATGCACAGTAAAGAGACAAAATGAAAAAAAAAACTAGTGGGGAAAATATAATTGGCACAAATCATACAGAGATGGGAAGAGCCTTGTGGGGTGTGGCATAGGAAAGGACAGAGGATCTGATAACTGCACCTTCTACTTTCCTATTTTAAAGCCATTATTCTATGGGGAATACTATGGAGAATTTAGATTTCTGATGAGGGGCCTCCTCAGTATACCGGAATACTAATATTCAGGTAGTCCTTAACTTATGCCCATTTGTTTAGTGACCAATTGAAGTTACAACGGCACTGAAAGCAACTTATGACCATTTTTTACACTTACAACCATTGCAGCCTCCCTGGTCATGTGACCAAAAATTGGACGCTTGGCGGCTGCAGTGTCCCAGGGTCACGTGGTCACTTTTTTTGATCTTTTGACAATGTCAATGTCAATGGGTAAGCCAGATTCACTTAACAATCAAGTTGCTAATTTCATAACTGCAGTGATTCATTTAATAATTGGAGCAAGAAAGGTCGCAAAATGGGGCAAAACCCATTAACAACTGTTTTGCTTAGCAATGGAAATCCTGGGGTCAATTGTAGTCATAAGTCAAGGATTATCTGTAAAAATAGTCTATATAACGTCTTTCTGCACATTCATGAAATGAAGTCCTTTGAGTGGATGATATTTCCTGGGTAATGTCATAAAATGGTTTTGTTAAATTGTTGCTACAGTTCTACCTGATACAGGTTTTATCATACTAAGAAACTGTAATCACGGATCGCATTACTGTTACTGGTGAAAAAACAAGATATAAATGAAGCAAAAAAGGAATTGATTGTAAATTTGATAATGGCAGCTAGATTAGTGATGGTTAAATATTGCAGACGGAATTGGGATATTCAAAGAAATGAGTGGTATAATGAAATATGAAATATGGCAATA